>NC_037672.1:149558350-149858350 GCF_003255815.1 Theropithecus gelada
GAGACGGGGTTTCACCGTGTTAGCCAGGATGGTCTCGATCTCCTGACCTCGTGATCCGCCCGTCTCGGCCTCCCAAAGTGCTGGGATTACAGGCTTGAGCCACCGCGCCCGGCCTCACAGGGCATTTTAATTAAGATGTGTGCCTGGTTGGTCCCACCCATGTGAGCTCCCAGGCTGCTGGCAATGTGTATGCTATGATTTGACATCAACATTCTACACAATGTCAATGTGTAGGAATTTCAGGAATACCCTGGCCTTATATTTTCCTGTTAACAAATGCACAAGAGTGATATGCAATCTAAAAATAACCTGTGTCTAAAGAAGTCTGAAGGAGCATTTTCAAACTGATTATAAAGAAAAAAGCTTATGTTAGAGTTTAATTAGCAGGTATCTGTTCCCTTTCTTAGTGATACAAAAAAAAAAAAAGATACATTTTACGATCTTCCATTCTGCATCTTAAACTCAGTATATCCCTGGTGTGTTATCTCAGTCTATGCTCTTCATGCATCAGAGAAGGGTTGTGAAATGAAGCAGAATTCTGACCGAAGTAAGGGGAGCTGAAAAAGGGAGCTTTGCTTTAGAAACTTTTGAGGTTACTTCTCATTCCCTGGTGCTTGTACAGAAGACAACAACAACAACAAAAATCATGACAGAGAAAAACAAGTTGGGTTACACAAGATTCTAGTGGGATTCAGTTTTCAGAGTGCTGGCAAATAGCCTGGAAACAGCTCTATAAGCTCCTGGAATCCTCCAGAGGACTGCAGAACTCCATAAACCATATGCTGACATCATCCCTGTCTGGGCATAGACAGGACCAGCAGCCACCCAGGAATGGCCTTAAAGAATCCCTAATGAATTAATCATCATAAACCAGCTTGGAAGCAGGAGAACATGCTCATGCCGTCAGTCTGCCTTTGCCCAGGAGTTCCACCTCCCATTCACCAATTAACTTTACAGTTGCATCTGCCTTTCCTGCCAAGCTCTCCCATAAAGGAATTTATCACCTTCTGTTCTGCTTTTCTTCCCAAATGTGAATCAGAAACCAACAGCACTGTTTAAAAAGGCACTTTCAGCAATCCAATTATGCCCCCAAGCACCTTTACACAGAATGAGTGAGCTCTTCTGCCCGTCCTTTTGTGGCTTTATTAAACCCTGCTGGCCCAGAAGCTCACTGCTAGCTTGGGCCAATCATAATAAGAAACACTTGTTTATGTGCCAGGTACTGTTCTAAGGGTTTCATATATATTAACTCATTTCATCCTCATGACAATCCTTTGAGATCAGTACTATTATTATCCCGTGTTACAGATAAGGAAACTGAATCATAGAAAAGTTAAGAAACTTGCCCAGGGTCACACAGCTCCAGGAAGATGAGATGAGGGTTGAACCCAGGCAATCTGGCTCCAGAGTCCATGCTTGTAACCACTCCACATGCTCTATAATGAAGAAAGATGGTCAGACATTTTACTTTGCTTTTTTCTAAGTAAAGATGTGAAAGTTAGCTGGTCCTGTGGCGTTCACACCTTAATCAGTCTTGCTTGGAACTCAATATATATAAAGGATCCAATCAGAGATGCCTTGTTTGAAATGTGGGTAAGGGCCTGCAGGCATTGCCCCTGTATGCCTTCCTGCTGAACCCCTGCGGTGGCCTTGGGTATTTCCTAGGACACCAGGGTCTTCCAGAAATCACAACGGGGAAACCTCCACCTAAATGCCTCTTCTTACAGATGAGTTACCTGAGATCTCCAAGCAGCCGGAGTTCCCAAGGCTGCAGAGCTCAGCAGGGGCAGAGCTGCTGGCAGAGCCCAGCTCCCCTGACGCTCCACCAGATTCTGGCTCCCTGGCCCCACCCCAGTATGCTGCCTCTGCATGTCAGTTAGCGCCTGCAACACCGCACTTAATGAGGACAAACAAATGTGCTCATCGCATTGAGTTCAAGTGTGAATGATGTGGTCTTTCTGCTCCTGCTTAGCAGCAATCCTTTCTCTGGAAAGATCTAGGGCAGACACCACAGAGCTTTATACATCAACTTCCAGAGAGCAGGGGTGGGTTTACTGGGAAGCCCTCAAAATCAGAGCTGCAGCAGTTCCGATTAATCTCCATTAGTCTCATCTTCAAGGGAATTTTCACTATCACTATTATTTCATCCATGGATATTGTTTGGAAGCCTGTCCTTCTAACCTATCCCTAGTACGATAGGGGATAGAACCCTTAAACCACCTGAGAAATTTGGAAGGGCTCATGCAAGTTAGTAATATCTCTTTTTTTCTGGAGTATACATCTCCAGTTTCTTCTGTATGGATCACTTTGTATTTGCAGAGAGCCCACAAAGCGTCATTGTTTTTGAAAGCATTGCCTCTTGAAAATAAATCTGTGTCCTTGCCTCGCAGCAGGCGCTATCAAGACCTTTTCTGAGGGCTCAAACCAGACAGACGGAGTAAGTGGCCATGAAGTAGTAGTAACTTACAATTACTGCTGTGTATTTTTAAGTTAATAAATAAATAATTCTTCAATTGCAACACTTTCCTTTGTGCTAACTGAACTTTTACACATGGTGTACATCTACTGTGATAGTAGGAGTAATATCTCCCTAGGATATTATGAATAATACCACAGGCTGTACATCCACTGTAATATCCTACTCCTAGTAATATCTCCCTAGTATATTATGATATCACATCACAGGGTGTATACCCACTGTGATATTAGAAGTAATATCTCCATAGGATATTACAAATGATATCACAAGGTGCACACCAACTGTGATATTAGCAGTAATATCTCCTAGGATAGTAGGAATAATACCACCAGGTGTACACCCACTGTGATATTAGGGGTAATATCTCCCTAGGATATTACAAATAGCATCACAGGGTGTACACCCACTGTAATATTAGGAGTTATATCTTCCTAAAGTATTATGAATTATATCACAGGGTGTATACACATGGTATACACCCACTGTGATATTAGGAGTAATATCTCCCTATGATATTACAGATAATATCACAGTGGGTGTACACCTATGATATATACATGGTGTACACCCACTGTGATATTAGAAATAATATCTCCATAGGATATTACAAATGATATCACAAGGTGCACACCAACTGTGACATTAGCAGTAATATCTCCTAGGATAGTAGGAATAATACCACCGGGTGTACACCCACTGTGATATTAGGAGTAATACCTCCCTAGGATAGTGCGAATAATATCACATGGCATACACTTTCTGTGATATTATGAGTAATATCTCCCTAGGATAATACTCCTTGTATCACAGGGTGTGCACCCACTGTAATATTAGGAGTAATATCTCCCTAGAATATTATGAACAATATCACAGCTTGTACACCCACTGTGATATTAGGAGTAATATCTTCCTAGAATACTATGAATAATAACAGAGTGTACTCCCACTGTGATATGAGGAGTAATATCTTCCTAGGATATTATGAATAATATCTACCTAGGATATCATGTATAATATCATAGGGTGTACACTCACTTTGGTATGAGAAGTAATTTCTCCCTAGGATATTATGAATAATATCACATGGTGTATACCCACTGTGATATGAGGAGTAATATCATCTCCCTAGGATATTACAAATAATATCACAGGGTACACACGAACTGTGATGTTAGATGTTAGGATATTATGAATAATATCACATGGTGTATACCCACTGTGATATGAGGAGTAATATCATCTCCCTAAGATATAATGAATAATATCATAGTGGGTATACACATATGGTATATACCCACTGTGATATTAGGGGTAATATTTTTCTAGGATGTTATGAATGATATCACAGGGTGTACACCCACAGTGATATTAGGAGTAATATCTTCCTAGGAGATGTTACTCCTAATATCACTGTGGGTGTACACCCTGTGATATCATTCATAATATCCTATTGATATATTACTCCTAGTATCACAGTGGGTGTACCTGACATGGTCATTTAATAACTTTTTTATAACTCCAGTCACATGCATTAAAAAATCGACATTGGCCAGGCACGGTGGCTCACGCCTGTAATCCCAGCACTTTGGGAGGCTGAGGCAGGCAGATCACAAAGTCAGGAGATTGAGACCATCCTGGCTAACACGGTGAAACCCTGCGTCTACTAAAAATACAAAAAATTAGCTGGGAGTGGTGGCGGGTGCCTACAGTCCCAGCTCCTTGGGAACCAGGGAGGCCGAGCTTGCAGTGAGCCGAGATCATGCCACTGCACTCCAGCCTGAGCGGCTCCAACCTTGAGACCCCATCTCAAAAAAAAAAAAAAAAATCGACGTAGACTTGCCTCCCTTTCTGACATTGTCTGATGGTGTTTTGATAACTTTGATAGTGTGATACATTTATGCAGGATAGAAGGAAAAAAGGAAATAATCATATTTTTTGCTCATTACTGATTTTTTAAAAATCCTCCCTTCCTCTGCCTGAATAGATGCGTTATATTAAGAGTCAAATGGCAACCACTGTATTAGGTTCGCATCTCTGGCCATCTTCAGATACGTCTGTCCTTGTCTTTTGTAAACTTAGCCAAGTTATTTATGCTCACACTTAACTTCTCTCTAGAAATAATGCCATTCCAGTCATTAAGAAATAGGAATTCTTAAGAGAGAGAATTCACAGGTATGGCATTATTGTGGGGAAATTGAGCTGCTTATTTATAAAAGACATTATTAACAAAGGAAGAGAATTCCGCTTTATGTTCAGATGGCTATTTTCTTGGATCTCATGCAAATCTTGATGTCATAGTCTGGGGCAGGAATGAGCACCAAGTAAATGCCTTCTTAAGTAGATGCAGCCAAGTATAAAAGAAAATATATACTGTCCCTTAAAATTTAGTCTATGGACCATAAATGCTATTAGAATCGCCTCATTTCTTCCAGCAGTTTTCTAATCTAATTGCCGTAAGTGGAATACTTTCAATACACAGATGTTCAGTCTCCACCCAAGACCTCCTAGGTCAGAATCTATTGGGATCTGTCCCAAGCAGTGTGTGTAAAGGTTTTCTGCTATGCCTACCCTAATTGGCTAAGAACAACAACTGTCAATGGTTCATCCTTTGATATCCTTTAAAAAACAAAAACAAAACAAAAAAAACCCTAAAGCATTTTTGTAACTTTTTATAATGTTTTCTTGATTCCACTGATGCCAAAATTAATTTTCCTGGTTAAAACATCACAACTCCAGGCTGGGCCTGGTGGCTGGTGCCTGTAATCTCAGCACTTTGTGAGGCCAAGGTGGACGAATCACAACTTCAAGAGATCAAGACCATCCTGGCCAACACGGTGAAACCTGTCTGCACTAAAAATACAAAAATTAGCTGGGCATGGTGGTGTGTGCCTGTAGTCCTAGCTACTTGGGAGGCTGAGGCAGGAGAATCGCTTGAATGTGGGAGGCAGAGGATGCAGTGAGCCGAGATCCTGCCATTGCACTCCAGCCTGGGCAACAAATTGAGACTCCATCTCAAAAAAAAAAAAAAAAAAAAAAATCACAACTCCAGAAGATGATTTGAAGGGTAAAATTGACAGCAAACGATCCTTGGGGAAAAAGACCGGATAGAAAGTTTGGGGACTTCACCAAGTTTCAATTTGAAAGAAGTGCAGTGTATGCAGGTTAAAACCTATTGTCAACTGCTGACTTTATGAAATGACTTGGTGTCAAGCCAGTAGCAGACAGGTGCCTCTGTGCCACTAAGTATTGACTTGACCCTTGTCATTAACAGGCAGGTTTAAACATAGTGGCCCGGCAGCACAGCCTCTGAGGCATGCAGATATTCCCTTTGCTGGGTGGGACCTCCAAACCTTGGGAAGAATTGGACTGAGTATCCATGGAGAGGGCCTTCCAAAGCTGTCATTCCCAACCAGTGCTCAGTTCCTTCTGGAAGCACATTTCCATACACACCCAGCATTGCTGATAAGACAGGTTGCTGTCCTGGAGTGTGAGCTGTGCAAGGGTGAGAAATGGTTAAACAAGGCATAAAAGGTAGGCAAGATTATACGAAGCTTAGGTTAACAGGTATTTTCATATGTCTACAAAGCCATTTTACACAAAAAGATCATTCTCCCTTATGTAAATCAACACCCTTTCAAAATGGAAAAACATGAAATAAAAAGGAATCACAATAGGTTGAATATAGTCTGAGCTACGGTTTTCTATGTGCAGATGCCTGTCGTGAGTAGCTTGTAAAGTCAGTCACTGTGACCGTTCAAGCATAGGCTTTGCTGATTTTACAAATACATAGTAATGCAGCCGCCTCTCCAAGGGCAGGCTGCAGCCTGACGTTTGCACAGCCAGCAGAAATAATTTCTTGTGGGAGATAGAATTTCGTCGTTTAGCAATATTCCATCAAAGGAAGCTGCACCCTCAGCCACACACGCTGTCTATTTCAGGGGAGTTGGCTGGCCTTCCCCTGGCTGCTTCCCTTCTAATTAATAGGCAGCCAGCAGGTAAATCAATGCATTTTACACAGGATGGCAGAGTAGATTCTGGAGATCTCTATATTAGGAATATTTATTATGTGACATAGCCACAAGGTTTTAAAACATATGTGTTGATTTTTCTTGATTATTGAAGTAAATCATGTTCAAGAAAGAAAGGTTGAAAAATAATAAACCTTGAAAAAATCATTCTTAATTCAGTCATTCAAAGATAACCATTCTAACATAGTACTGTACTTTGTACCCTTTTTTTTTTTTTACAGTATTGGCATTATAATATAAAATCAGTTTGCCCTTCTGCTTTCTTATGTAAAATTATCTTGTACATGCTGGACATTTAGTTGCTCCTTTTTGTGATTATAAATAATGTTCCAGTGAATATTCTTCTATGCAATGTTTAGTCTATATCTCTGATAATTTCCTTAAGGCAGATTTCAGGAGGTAGGATTTCTAGATCAAAAGATGTAAATAAATAAATAAACAGCATGGCATTTAAACAAAGATTTTCTGGGTTCATTGGAAAACACACTGCTGGGCTTACTGGTTTATATACTGCTGTTTCTGGGTAAGAAAAAACACTGCCATCCGCTTTCCTCATACCAACTCTTCTTAACACTAAGGTAGCAGGTTTGATGCTTTCTCTAGAGGGGAGATGATGGAATGAAGGGACCAATGCTGTCCAGCTTCCTCTGTTCCTTCTGATCTTCCTCTCATCTCTACCCTGTTCTGTGCCCTGGATGCTGATCTTTGTGAAATACATTAATGGGCTCCCTTTGCTCATGAATCTCAGTTGGGGTCAACAAATGGGAGACTCTGGCTGTGGATTGGAGGGGGGTAGGATGGAGAATAAGGGACTTTATTCCTCAGGTGCTCCCTGAAGAATTGTTGTGGGTTGTCTGCATCTTTTTCTTTTCTTATCTGCATTTTTTGGTGTCATGAAATATACATGATATTTACCATCTTAACCGTTTTTAGATGTACAATTCACAATGTCAAGCAACCATCGCTACTACCCATTTCCCAAACCTTTCATCATTCCCAACAGAAATCCATACCCACTAAACAATAACTGCCCATTATCCACCCTCCTCCCCGCTCCCGGTAACCTATATTCTACTTTCTGTGTCTATGAATTTACCTTTTCTATGTACCTCATATAAGTGGGAATCATATAATATTTGTCGTTTTATGTCTGGCTTATGTCATTTAGCATAATGTTTTCAAGGTTTATCCATGTTGTTGTATGCAGGAGGATTTCCTTCCTTTTTAAGGCCGAATAATATATTATTGTATGTATAGATGCCACGTTTTGTTTCTCCATTCATCTATTGATGGATTTGGGTTGTTTCCACCTTTTGGCTATTGTGAATGATGCTGCTATAAATGTTGATGTACAATGGCTGCATCCTTTTACAAGGCCAGAAATCCTGCCAGGTGGCCCTGTCCATTCAGCTACCCTGTGTTTGTTCCAATAACTGCTCCTTTTCCTTGGCCTTTTGGGCCTAAAGTGGTAGTGGCCCCCTACTGTTTATAATCTTAGAGTATGGTACCATCACTTGTGGGTTTCTCTACACCCTATCCATGACTCTGTACATCTTCTCTATTAATTTCTTCAAATTACCCAGTTTGAGTATGCCATCTATTCTCTGCCAGGATTCTGACTTTCACAGAAATTTTGATGTAAACTGTCTTCACTTTAGACCTCTCAAGTTGTATCTGAGTATATGGCCAATGCATCCCATCTGTAGATCCTGACAAACATCTGGAACTTCAAAATAATACAGATGCTCAGGCCTCATTCCACTGCAATCGATTCAAAATACCTACTGCTATGACCTGGAAAATGTTCATTATAAAGATGTTTCTCAGTGATTCTAATGCTGGGAAGGTCTAACATGAGTCCCTGCCATTTCAACTCTTGTTTGCAGCCCTGACCCAACATGTAGTTCTAGGTCTATTTTAGGAACTTAGGCCAATTATCCTAAGTGAATTAATGCAGAAACAGAAAACCAAATACCCCATGTTCTCAGTTATAAGTGGGAGCTAAACATGGACACGAAGATGGAAACAATAAATACTGGGGATTCCAAAAGCCAGGAGAGAGTGAGAGGGATAAGGGTTAAAAAACCACCTATCGGTTACCATGTTCACTACTTAAGCAATGGGATCATTAAAAGCCCAAACTTCAGCATACCCATGTAACAAACCTGCACATACACCTACTGAATCTAAAATTTAAAAATGAAAATGGTTGGGTGCAGTGGCTCATGCCTGTAATCCCAGCACTTTGGGAGGCCGAGGCAAGCAGATCACTTGAGGTCAGGAGTTCAAGACCAGCCTGGTCAACATGGTGAAACCACTTCTCTACTAAAAACACAAAACTAATTAATTAATTAATTAAAATATAAAAGAAGAATTTAGGCCAGCATTTCCGAACTAAAATACCTAAGGTGAAAGTATTTGAAAATTAATCACACTTTACTCACATGTACATTCTAAATTCACTTTGTTTCATATTGGATTGTCTTCAAAATGATCAAGCTTTTAGGAAGAACAGAGAATTACTTTCATACCCAGAGACTGTCTTCTAAGCTGCCAAAATCTTGTCCATTTTTCTCCAGGCATCGTCTTACTGTGTACTAGACTTTTTATGATTATAATTCTATGGTAGCAGTAAAGTGCTAACTCTGAGGAGATACCAGCATGCAACCTACATACTTCTAAAGGTTGCTTTACTAACAATACTTCTTGTGTATACCTCCCAAGGTGTACAAATACAGCTGTCCTGAGTAGAATGTCAAAAACCACACTAGATAGCATTTCCATTCCTTTCTGGCAAACTGGCTGTGAATCTGAAGAGTATTCAGAGATGAGGGGGAGCTGAAAGGCGAGATAAAAAATAGGCTTTATTTACCTCAATATTTTGCCAAAGGCAACTCAGTTCAGAGTATTACATAATTGTTTGCTTATTACTTCATTTTTATTATCAACCCTGGGAGGTGGTAGATTTGAGTAATTCATTTAACTTCACTGATCTTCAATTTCTTCATCTTCAAAAAAGAGAGACAGAGAGACAGAAAATATTTTGCTGTACGAAAAAGCATCCAAGATCTTATCAAATTAAAAATTCTTGGTTCATGAGTTCTATATTGCAAATGAGAAAATGAGGTGCAAAGGGGTTTAAATGCCATCTCCAAGTTCAAAAAGTGATATTATAGCAGGATTAAGTTCAAATCCCAGCCTCCTGGTTCCTAGCAGAGTACATAGGCCAAAACAAAGCCAGTCAGAAGGTTAAGGGGAATTTAATTTGCAGTAAAATAAATCAACAGCAAAAAGGGAGAGGAAGCAAGCAAACAAGAACCGATGCTGCAAATACTGGCTTTCCCTCATCACTGGCTAGACTGAACAGGAGTGTGGTTGCCATGGTTAATGCAACCACTAAGTCCTGAGGTTTTAAAAAAATATTGCAGATCAGGTGTGGTGGCTCATGCCTGTAATCCCAGCACTTTGGGAGACCGAGGCGGACAGATTGCCTGAGTTCAGGAGTTCAAGACCAGCCTGGGCAATATGACAAAACTCTGTCTCCACAAAAAATACAAAAATTAACCGGCCATGGTGGTATATACCTGCAGTCCCAGCTACTAGGGAGACTGAGGCACGAGAATCACTTGAACCCAGGAGGCAGAGGTTGCACTGACCCAAGATCATGCCACTGCACTCCAGCCAGGGTGACAGGGTGAGAGATCCTGCCTCCAAAAAAAAAAAAAAGCAAAAAATGTTGAATATCTGTAACCTTAAGTGAACTGGATGGGAGCTGTTAAAAATGGCCAAGAGGCCCTTGTCTGGTTCACTGTGGCATTCACTCAGTTCAGGTCAACCACTAGAAATAAGCCATGGCTCTAGATGCAATCTGAGTTGCTCCACAGCCAGATGGGAATTATTCACAGGGCTAAAAAGTATCCCTTCTCTGGCTTGATGAATCGTTCAACACTTAACAAACCTCTTTTGTCCTCTCATTTATAATATAAGAAGTTGATTTACTAAGTTTCTTTTTCCTTTTTTTTTTTTAAATGAGATGGGGTGGCGGTGGGGTCTCATTACGTTGCCCAGGCTGGTCTCGAACTCCTGGGGTCAAGTGCTCCATCCTGTCTCAGCTCCCCAAAGTGCTGGGATTACAGGTGTGAGCCACCAGTGCCTAGCCCAGAATCACTAAGTTTCCTTGCTGCTCTTTAACTTGAAAGATCAATAACCTTCATTTTCTAAGCATCTTTTTTGAGTCTGCAAGAGGCTGCCTTATAGTTGACAAAATTGCTTGCATAATAACTCAGACTATGAACTGTTGGTAAATTGAGTTTTTAATGTAATATTTAAATGTAATCACATTTGGGAATATCACATTTATCACTTGAAGAACTCAATCGTAAAACACTATCATAATCACTACAGCAAGTTGCTGTTTTTAACCAGAAGTGGTTAAGAGAGATAAATGTGCCAGGTGCAGTGGCTCACGTCTGCAATCCCAGCACTTTTGGGAGGCCAAGGTGGGAGGATGGCTTGAGCCCAGGAGTTTGAGGCCAGCCTGGACAGCATGGTGAGATCCCATCTCTACAAAAAATTGTTTTAAAAATTGGCCAGGTGTGGTGGTACATTCCTGTGGTCCCAGCTACTCAAGAGGCTGAGGCAGGAGGATCACTTGAGCCCAGGAGGTGGAGGCTGCAGTGAGCCATTTTTGTGCCACTGCACTCCAGCCTGAGTGATAGAACAAGACACTGTCTCAAAAAAAAATTATTTTTAGCACGTAACGCATAACTTGTGTTTAGTTTAAAAATCAGAAATAGGGCCAGCGAGGTGGCTCACACCTGTAATCCCAGCACTTTGGGAGGCTGAGTCAGGAGGATCACCGGACGTCAGGAGTTGGAGACCAGCCTGGCCAAGATAGTGAAACTCCATCTCTACTAAAAATAAAAGAATTAGCCAGGTGTGGTGGCTTGTGCCTGTAGCCCCAGCTACTTGGGAGACTGAGGCAAGAGAATCACTTGAACCTGGGAGGCAGAGGCTGCAGTCAGCCGAGATTGCGTCACCAGCCTGGGTGACAGAGCAAGACTGTCCCCCCCAAAAAAAAAATAAAAATAAAAATAAAAAATACAGAAAATAAAAATTAGAAATAAGTTTCTACTGGGGGGAAGAAACCCAGAAAACTTCTGTTGCTCACAGGTACTGGTTTAGGAAGGTGTACTGCAGGTTGTCCCAAATACAGAAACATACTTTCACTTCTGCAGCCTGTGCAGCCTTTTACCAGCACTGATAGGTAACTAAATTTGAAATAATTTTGACACGCCACACCCTAGCATTAACTGTTGGAGCCACTGGCACTGGCAGGAACTAGAAGGCAGTGCGGCCAAGCCCTAACATTTTTGGCTGTGAAGACAAGATAAAATGAAGCATGTATGCTCAGGACAGCTTCCTGGAAGCCAGGTGTTAGCTTTTTCCCGCCAGTGTCATTGTCAGGTTCACTTTCTGCGTGTTTTGGGCTAATTGGATAGCACCGTGAGCCCACTGAGGCCTTATGTCTTCACACTGCAATGAATACATGAAACAAGAATTGAACATTCCTAATACTCCTCAGTAATTTTAGTTCCTTTTGTTCCCTATTCACCTCTTTAAAGAAACATCTTTTTCATTATAGCAGTGAGGAAATGGCTCATTGAAATATGAACAAGCCTACGCTGACAAATTACAAGAGGATGAACGGAGCCAGGCACAGTGACTCATGCCTCTTAACACACTGAACCTGGTAAATCCCAGCACTTTGGGAAGCTGAGGTTGGCGGATCACTAGAGGTCAGGAGTTTGAGACCATTCTGGACAACATGTTGAAACCCTGTCTCTATTAAAAATACAAAAATTAGCCAGGCATGTAATTAGCATGCCTGTAATTCCAGCTACTCAGGAGACTGAGGCAGAATGGCTTGAACCCGGGAGGTGGACGTTATAGTGAGGCCAGATCATGCCACTGCATTCCAACCCGGGTGACAGAGCAAGACTCTTTCTTGCTTACAAAAAACTCTGTTTTGTTTACAACAAACAAACAAACAAAACACAGAGGATGAAAGGTGGTGAGCACCACCTTGCTGATGAGATGGTAAAAGACTGCTTCCTCCATGGTAGATAGGAAGGATGGGCCTCGGGGGCTTGGCGGTGATGCCAGGTTTATTGTGTTGGATCACGATGTGGGCTCCTGTTGAGAGCATGTGGTAAGGCTACACCCTTGAAGTCAGAGGGAGGAATTTTCTTAATGGGGTGTGTGTGTGTGTGTGTCTGTGTGTGTACCATGGGGATTATCCCAGGCAAAAGGCTGGCCTTCAGTAGAGCACCAGAAGTTCGAGGGCAGGCAGGCGAACAGCACCAGCAGCCCCTTCTTCTCACAGCCTTCCCTTACTCCTCAGGCCAGGAGTTAGATGTAATTTTTTGACCCCATCTCTCTGGGGAGAGAATAAGACAGACTCTATTGTGGAGGCAGCTCAGGAGCAGAGCATCAGGGTACCTCTGTCTGAGAGCCAGAGGAGGTGGGGACCTGTTGTTACTCTGAGTCTCCAGTCAGTCTTGCTTTAAGGATTTCAGCCCAGCTGTGGTTGTGCTGTGAAGAATTAAAGGTAGAACTGCGTGTCTTCACCAGGTTCAGTGTGTTACGAAGGTAAGCTTCAGTCTCAAGTGGGATCGTCCCAAGGGATGGTGAACGTCAGGGAGCAGAGGAGAGGCATCCGGCTTTTCCCTCTGTTGCTAACCTTGAGACAGTTTGCAGAGCAGGTAGGCATGGGACACTTGAGCCAGACTTTGTAGATTTATGTCTCATTCCCCTTACCTACTACTTATTGACTTTGGGCAGGTTACACAGCCTCTCTGGGCCTCCATTTTATTGTCTGTGAACGTGGCATAATAAGTAACAGGTCAACTGCGAGAATTAAAGGAGTTTATCTGGTAACCTGTTATACTGTGTAGTGTTGGCTTTTAAGATGAAGAATGCTGGTGATTTCCTTACAATAGGATTCACAGGAACACTGGTGAAGGGTGAGCAGCTGTGGAAGGCAAAGCCAAAGAGGAAGGGTGGGAAGAAGATCAGAGAAAAGGAAGATGTGGCCGCCCATGGCAATGGGTGAGAAAAGGTTAAAAAGGACACCCTGGCAGGGTGCAGTGGCTCACGCCTGTAATCCCAGCACTTTGGGAGGCCGAGGCAGGTGGATCACGAGGTCAGGAGATTGAGACTATCCTGGCCAACATGGTGAAACCCCGTCTCTACTAAAAATACAAAAAACTTAGCTGGGCATGGTGGCACGTGCCTGTAGTCCCAGCTACTCGGGAAGCTGAGGCAGGAGAATCGCTTGAACCCAGGAGGCAGAGGTTGCAGTAAGCCAAGATCGCACCACTGTACTCCAGCCTGGTGACAGAGCGAGACTCTGTCAAAAAAAAAAAAAAAAAAAAAAAGGACACCCTAAGCTGCCACCTCCAGCGAAAACGTCATGGCATCTTTGTTTCTGCCCAGTGGGGAAAAGGGCAGGGTGGGCTCTCAGCTCGGACTGCAGTATTCCCACTAAACAGAGCAGAGGATAACTCTTCTCTTGTGCCACAAAAAGAAGCCCAGAGGGGTTGAGCAAGAGTGCCAAGGTTGGAGGCTCAAGCCTGTAGAAACGGAGACTCTGTTCCTAGAGTGAGAACAACCAGCAGCAGGCAGTTTCCCCAGCATGTCACAGGAAGCATCTCTTTTGAGTAATACAGTTTACATAATTTCAAGGTCTATGAGGCATCCCAGTAAAGCCTGGCTTGGAAAAAGAACACCCAGATAGTGAGTGTAAGTGGATTGAACTATGGCCCCTTACAAATATGTCTAAGTCCTCGGTCCTAGTACCTGTACATGTGACCTTATTTGGAAAAATGGTCTTTGCAGATATAATTCAATTAAGGATCTTGAGGTGAGATTATTCTGCATTAACCAGGTGGACCCTAAATCCAAAGGCAAGTGTCTTTGTAAGAAGAGGAGAAGACACAGAGATACAGACAGAAGACCCTGTGGAGATGGAGGTGGAGACTGGAGTAATGCAGGCACAAGCCAAGGAATGCCAAAGATTGCCTGCAGCTGCTAGAGGCTAGGGGGGAGGCCTGGAACAGAGAGGGAGCACCAGTGTGTGGATTTTGGACTTCAGCCTCCAGAACTGTGAGAGAATATATGTTATCTTCTTTATGGTGCCCAGTTGGTGGGTAATTTGTGATGGCAGCCCTAGGAAACTGACACAGTAGGGGACCAGCAGACCTTGTATGTCACACGAAAAGCACAGATGAGAACCAGACTCCCCTGATAACTCACGGTTTTCATCAGTTCCTTTGGGAGTTGCCACACCAGATATCCTTTAGAGCAGGGGTCCCAAACCCCCGCCAGGTACAGTCTGTGGCCTGTAGGGAACTGGGCCTCACAGTAGGAGCGGTGGGGGAGTGAGCACTACTGCCTGAGCGCTGCCTCCCGCCAGATCGCAGCAGCAATAGAGCCTCCTAGGAGCACGACCCCTACTGTGAACTGCACATGCGAGGGATCTAGCTGGAGCACTCCCTATGAGAATCTAATGCCTGATGATCTGAGGTGGAACAATTTCATCCCCAAACTATCCATGCCCCTCTGCCTCGTGGAAAAATCGCCTTCCATGAAACCAGTCCCTGATGCCAAAAAGGCTGGAGACTGCTGCTGTAGAGTCTGGGTTTACGGTCACTCTATTGTAAAGCACAGAAAGTTTTCATTCCATAGGGAGGGTTGGTTTATCTGAATCCACTCCTGTTACACTCCAGGAACCCTGAGTGGGAAAGCCCTGGGGACACAGACATTCCTTTTAACTCCTGCCAGGCAGACAGCCCATGGGAGAGGCTGCTGCCTAGCTATTCTGGCTCATTTCTGGCTGCTCCCTACTGTTTGCAGAAGACTCTACTAATGGAAAGTTCCGGCGCAGATGGGCCTCTTGACACGAAAGGTTTCCTGTCAAGGAAAGGGAGAGTCTTGCCCTCCTGGGTCTGGGTTGCAGTCATTATTTCTGCTCTAAGCAAACACCCATCTCTCCCCTAAGCTGCCTTACAGTGGGCTTCCTAGAAACACATGTGAGATGGTTTCTCTTGCAGTCAGAGAAGGCTGGGAAGCCTGCCTTCATGAGGGGAGGGCCCCTGCAGTGCAGTTTGGTAAGCATCTTGATGGCAGACACCCTGCCCTATGCTCTGCCCCATCTCCAGGGCTCTCCAGGCACCCAGCACACGGTTCAGGTTCAGTGCGCACCTGTGGAACCCTTTTCTCCAGCTGCCGATGAGAATTTCCACAGGAGCCAACTCCAACAGTAGGGTGGAGGGCTCCTGTGGTGGGATTAGGGTTTGCACAGACCAGCTCTGGGGCAGATGCTTGAGGCAGGGGATTGCATAAAAAACTGCATCCCCATCTGTTTCTGCTGCCCTTTCCACACCAAACTGCTAAGCCTCTGTAAGAGAATTACCTAGCTGGCCACAGAGAGGAAGGACAGAGAGCCCAGCAGAAGTCCTCTGTCCATAAAAACAGAGGGGTCAGCTTCCAATGTGAAGGATGGCCCGTCGCTAGATGGATGCAAAGATGACATTTGGAGCCACTTCATTTTCAAATGGGCAAAAGCAAAGCAATAGCCCTTCCTCTTCATCTGGCAGGGTATTTTCTTCACGCAGCAGCACTTAGCAACGGCTTCATCCCTCCTGATTAGTGCTGCCATTAGAGAAATGATTCCTCAGCACAGTGAGTCATCTCGGAGCCTGACAACTGTAACCATTCCAGATGGTGAGAACATCAGTGACCATAATGGCCCTTCCTGTCAGTGTTTGCTGCGGATTGTTCTCGGAACCGCAGGGGACAGACACAGGCTTGTAGCCCGTAGAGATTTACAAGGGGTGACTGCAAAGTGATGACACTGAGTCCACAAGCCACATGTGGAAGTCAGTCGCCTTTTCTGTATAGTCACAGTTTACATGAGGGGGCAGAACACAACACCAACTGGGAGAGGCAAAGAACAAAAAGACGCATGCGACCCAGCAGACTGCCAGGCAAGAAACAAGAAACAGGTGCTCAGACTGTCTCTGGGACAGAGCTGTCAACATGAGGGCTCTTTGCGGGCTTCTTTCACAGACAGACTTGCAGGCCTCAGAGGAAAAGAGAGGCGTCCAAGATGTGTGCCTTTCAGTGTGAAGGGAAAAAAAAGAAGCAATCTGTGGTTACTCATGTAGACAGCAAAAAGTCCAACATCTTGGCATTTCAGATTTTCAGGGAAAGATATGCCAAGTTAAAGAAAACTAAAGCCAGTTTTTAGAATTTGTGGAAATGACTTCATGAAGCTGGTTAAATTAAGCAGCTTCCCCCCACCTGAATTTCTGGCTCCTTGGGAGAGCTACAAGAACGTTCTAAGCACAGCTGAATTTATTTTACCAATTTTCAGGCTTACGTTATAAAAAATAGTACAGGCAAAACCTCATCATCATTATGGCAAAGTGAAGTGCTCATTTCACAATTGGTTGTTTAAAGTTAATACTAAATCAACTGAGCAGCCACTAAAAAGATGAGGCATTGGCTGAATTCCTTGTTGTTACAGAGATAGCAGCTGAGTTAATATATACATGGAGATGCTGGCAGACGGTGCCTTTTGGTAATAATATTCATTTTTATGAATGGCTCATTTATTTTTTATGCATTCCTCTTTAGCCCTGCCCTCATTTCTCCCCTCCGTACTAAGTCTGGGTCCCAGGACTCTGAAGGTGGAAGAGGAAGGATGGTGCTGCATGCTAATGGAGAGGAGGCTGCCGCCCAGGACAGCTCCAAGGCAGTGAAAAATGAGGAGAAAAAAAGATGAGGAAAACAACTCAGTGGCAGAAATTGGGTGCCAGTCAGCTGGTTATTTACTGAGTCTACGCCCAGTGTGTCTTCGTAGGTGTGTTTGTTTCAAATCCAGGCAGTGACGCATGGCTACAGTGAAGATCTGCCTGCTCACCTCCTGCAGGGGGAACTTAATATGCACAAGGCGTTTTATCTCTTTCATCTAATCAACTGAAGAACGAGAGGAGCACACTCTCATTTGAGGTACAACCCTCAAAGAAGAATGCATCAGACCTTTGTCTTCAAAGTCACTGAGGCAGGATGGAGAGAGGCTGTCAATTGCTCCAGCTTTCCTTGCGGCTGCCCATACGTTTACAGCAGAGCCCTGAAGGGTCTGATCAACACTATTAAACAGTTTCTGTGATTTGTCTGCCCACCAGGCTATTCGCTCTCCCAGAGTGTCTGAGTGTTTACCAGCACTTCAGCAGGAGGGCACTGAGACTGCCCCTGTTATCCCCCAGAACATTTCTTCCTCTCTGCTTGGCTCTCCCTCCGCATAGCCGTCCTGTGGAACACAGATGCCAATGGGAACACCGGAAAAGGGATGGCTAAGGAGCTCTTTGGGCTCACAGGCCACAGCTGCAGGAGAGCTGAGACTCCTCAAACAGATGAGAGGCAGTTGAGCAAAGTGGTTAAGAACTTTAGCTCCAGAGGCAAACTGCCTTGCCTGGAATCCTGGGTCTCTGCTGACTAGACGTGTGACCCTCAGCAAGTTGCTTAACCTCTTTGTGCCTCGGTTTCTGGGAGATGAATAGAATAATAGTACTTCTCTCATAGGCTTGTTGTGAGGTTTAAGTGAGTTAGTGCGGGTAAATTATTTAGAACGTTACCTGGTGTTAGGGTCTGAACGTTTGTGTTTCCCCACAATTCATATGTTGAAATCTAATCACCAAGATGATAGTATTCGAAGCTGGGACTTTTGGGAGGTCATCAGGTCACAAGGACAGAGCCCTCAGTAATGGGATTAGTGCCATTTTTAAAAAGACCCCAGGCTGGGCACAGTGACTCATACCTGTAATCCCTGAGAGGCTGAGGCCACAGGATTGCTTGAGTCCAGGAGTTTGCCCAGCCTGGGTAACATAGTGAGACCCGGTCTCTACAAAAAATAAAAAAGTTAGGCCGGGCACGGTGGTTCATGCCTATAATTCCAGCACTTTGGGAGGCCGAGGTGGGTGGATCACTTGAGGTCAGGAGTCCTAGACCAGCCTGGCCAACATGGTGAAATCCCATCTCTATTAAAAATACAAAAATTAGCCAGATGTGGTGGTGCATGCCTGTAATCCCAGCTACACAGGAGGCTGAGGCAGGAGAATCGCTTGAACCCTGGAGGTGGAGATTGCAGTAAGCTGAGATCGTGCCACTGCACCCCAGCCTGGGCAACAGAGTGAGACTCTGTCTGGAAAAAAAAAAAAAAAAAAAAAGTTAGCTGGTGTGGTGGCACACGCCTGTAGTCCCAGCTAGTCCAGAGGCTAAGGTGGGAAGATTGCTTGAAGCTGGGAGGTTCAGGTTGCAGTGAGCCGTAATTGCACTGCTACATGACCCTGGGCAACACAGCGAGACCCTATCTCTAAAAATAAAAATAAAAACACTCCAGAGAGCGAGCTAGCCCCTTCCACCATATAAGGACACAGCAAGAAGGTATCACCTGTGATGCAACAGGCCCTCACCAAATACCAAATCTGCAGGCACTTTGATCTCGGACTTCCCAGCCAACAGAACTGTGAGAAATAAATTTCTGTCATTTACAAGCCACCTGGTCTATGGTATTTTGTTATAGCAGCCCAGGTTGACTAAGACAAATGGCACAAAGTTTTACCTACTGTTATTATCTCAGCTTCCTGTATCAGGCAGTTCCTGATTTAAACACCAAGAAATGCCTGCTTGTACTTATCACCCTAAACTTCACTAGCAATAAGAAGACCCCATCAGGGAAAATTAAGCATCCCTGTCTCACCCTCTCAGATCCATAATGAAGAGAGCTGGTCTTTTAAAGTAATTGTCCTTGGCTGGGCATGGTGGCTTGTGCCTGTAATCTGAGCACTTTGGGAGGCAGAGGTAGGCGAATCACCTGAGGTCAGGAGTTTGAGACCAGCCTGGCCAACATGGTGGAACCCTGTCTCTACTAAAAATACAAAACTCCCAGCACTTTGAGAGGCCAAGATGGGCAGATCACAAGGTCAGGAGTTCAAGACAAGCCTGGCCAAGATGGTGAAACCCCGTCTTTACTAAAAATACAAAATAATTAGCCCAGCATGGTCGTGGGCACCTGTAATCCCAGCTACTCAGGAGGCTGAGGCAGAGAATTGCTTGAACCCAGGAGGCGGAGGTTGCAGTGAACCGAGATGGCGCCACTGCACTCCAGCCTGGGCGACAGAGTGATACTTCGTCTCAAAAAAAACAAAAACAAAAATCAGCTGGGCATAATGGTGCGCACCTGTTAGTCCTGGCTACTCAGGAGGCTGAGATAGAAGAATCTCTTGAATTCGGGAGGTGGAGGTTGCAGTGAGCCGAGATTGCACCACTGCACTCCAGCCCAGGCAACAGAACGAGACTCTGTCTCAAAAAAAAAAAAAATTAATTAAATTAAAAATAATAGGCCAGGCGCAGTGGCTCAAGCCTGTAATCCCAGCACTTTGGGAGGCCAAGACGGGTGGATCACGAGGTCAGGAGATCAACACCATCCTGGCTAACACGGTGAAACCCCGTCTCTACTAAAAAATACAAAAAACTAGCCGGGCGAGGCGGCGGGTGCCTGTAGTCCCAGTTACTCGGGAGGCTGAGGCAGGAGAATAGCGTAAACCCGGGAGGTGGAGCTTGCAGTGAGCTGAGATCCGGCCACTGCACTCCAGCCTGGGTGACAGAGCGAGACTCTGTCTCAAAAAAAAAAAAATTAAAAATAATAAAATAAGTAAATAAATAAAGTAATTGTCCTTGGATACTAAGGGAGAAATGCTGGAGGGATGTTCTCTTTCTGGTGGAAAACTGGAAAGTGCTCCTCTTCCAGGACTCAAAGTTGGCCATCACCCTTCTTGTATTATCTCATCAGGCCTTTGGGGGCTCAGCTGGCACCGTTCAGGGACTGCTAAAAATGCCCAATAGGTCAAAGCAGATCCTGCGGCTGAAGGACTCACACTTTAAAGGAGATAAGACATTCATTCATAGGGAGCAGTCAGATAATACAGAAGGCAGCCTCTGATCAAGCTTCCCCAGTGTGTGGTTGAGAGTGGGGTGCTCAGGGGAGAGAGAGGTCAGTGCAAACAGCTCAGCTCTGCTAATCTCAACACTTGCCCTTCAGACCTCTTTCTCAGGGATAATAAGGTTTTCTCTTATTTTCTTCTCCTCCTTCTTCTAGAATTTATTTGCCATATGTTTCAGAGAAAGACTCAGAATATTGAGGCTGGATAAGTGCTTAGAGTGGCTTTTCTCAAAGTGTGGTCGTCAGACTCCCTGCTTGAGGATTATCTGGCGTGTTCATCAAAACTGTTGATTCCTGGGCCAAACCCTGGGCTACTGATTTAGACTCTGGGGTGGGGGGTATGCACTGGGACTCTGCATTTTTAAGAAGTTGCATAGATGCTTTTTATGCACACTTTAGCATGAGAACTGTTGATATGGAAGTAATTTAGCTTCTTTAATTTGCTAATGGGGAAACTGAGACCCAGAGGAATGAAACTGCTTTCCCAAAGCCACCCAGCTAGTTACTGGCAGAAGCAAAAGTCCATAGGAGAGGAAATGTGGAATGTTCTTATTGCAGAGAGGGCTTCAGGCTTTCTGGATGTGAAACCTTCATAGACAAGCAAATATTGAGTTCCATTTCCTCTCCAGCTGGCATGTAGTCCTGGCTACAGCAATGTGGGACTTATTGCCATATTTTACAACAGACATAAATTCTGCATTTCCAAATAAAATTAGAATCTAGTTTATGCCCAATGAAAATAAATTAATTTTAATGAGAATCTCACTTATAGTGTTTACAGATTTTTGCATCTTTCATTTGGTAATTTAATACTATTTTACCTTGAGTGTTGGTATTAAGTTGATGAAGTGGCGTTTAAGACAATAAAGAAAAGACCATAAATATAACTGTTTCCTAGCCTTTTAAATTTCAAAATTGTTACTAGTTATAACACAAAACTAGGTAAAGTAGCAAATGATAGAGAGATGGGAAAATGGCAGAGGTAAAGGGGGAAGGTGGGAAACGTACAACTACAGGACAGATATCTGTATATCTGACTCCAAATCCATGATGTCTGATAAAATGGCACTGCATTTTTCTTCATATTGCAAGTAGCGTGAGGCCAGATTCTATGGTTTCTGCCTTCTTTAGGCTGTCCCTCAACATTAAGTTCAGTCTTCTGTAAACACTCAAAATGTGTTGCATGAACAGGAGAAGAAGCTGATAAAGATGGAATAGTGAGAGAGGGGGTATATGAGGAGATGTGAGGGCGAGAAAAGGAAAATGAAATGAAGGAGTGGAGGAAGCCTGTGTCTAACTCTCCTTTATGGGACTGGTATATTTAGAAGGGGATCAAATGTCACAGAGGAGAGTGGCATGGTTTGGCAGGAAGGCCACAGGAAGTCTAAGGAAACATCAATGTTTGTAGGGCAAATATGGGAAGCTAGAGTAATGTAATTTAAAGCTAGGGTATATAAGAAACCACCTATCCAGCTTTATATCTGTTATTGAGCAAATCACCAAACCATGTAAGATAAATAGCTTTCTGTTCTAATTTCGTTCATTAGTGTTTCATTTGTTCAGATTCAGTTACTCCAAAAATATTTGTTGCTTTCTAAAAATAATGATAAGAATGACTGCCATTTATAGCGTGCCTGTTTTATGCCATTACCCCATTACCCAGATGAGGACCGAGGCTCAGGGAAGCTGGGTAACTCACCCAAAGTCACACAGCTGGGATTCAACCCCAAGCCTGCTCCATCCCAGACTCTCCTCTGAGTTGCTGTAGTGTTGCCTAAAGTCAGCTCTTACTCAGGCATGCTCAGGTGGAGCTTCTGCAAACTCCCCACAGTCTTTTCTGCCACTTACTTCATCAGGGGGAGCTAATTCTGGCCCCAGCTCTGCCACACACGTGCTGTGTGGTCTTGGCCAAGGCGGGGACTGGACTAGGCGATTGCTGAGATTCCTTGCTCCTCTAAAATTCTGTATGTCTATTACTGGCTACTGTCATTCCTCTCAGTCAGGGGAGCATTCTCTCTAGACCTTGGCTGTCTCCTGTAGTAGTAGAATAAGCCATTGCCCACCTAATAGCTCTTCTTCTCTTTCTCCTTCTCCTTCTTTTTTTTTTTTTTTTTAGACAGAGTCTTGGTCTATCAGCCAGGCCGGAGTGCAATAGTATGATCTCGGCTCACTGCAACCTCCGCCTCCCAGGTTCAAGCAATTTCTCCTGTCTCAGCCTCCCGAGTAGCTGGGACTACAGGCCCGTGCCACCAAGCCCAGCTAATTTTTGCATTTGTTAGCAGAAACGGGGTTTCTCCATGTTAGCCAGGCTGGTCTCAAATTCCTGGCCTCAAGTGATCTGCCCGTCTCAGCCTCCCAAAGTGCTGGGATTATAGGTGTGAGCCCCGGCACCCGGTCCATTATTCTTTAGTAACAGAATCCCTGACTTTAAGGTAGCAATGTGCCTCCTAAAAGGCCACATTTTCCGGCTTTCCTGGAAGTAAATGCACCCTTTTCTAAATTTTGCCAGTGAGATGTAAGTGGATCAGGGTTTTTGGAGAGTTCACTTCACCTTCGCCCTTCTTCCTTCGTGCTGCCAGGAAGGAAGTTTTGACGACTACCAAAGGAGAATTTGAGGATAGAACCCACATGCTAACAACGGTGGCACAGAGAGCTGGAGCACGATCTCAGATGACCATGGAGCCGGCCCACCCACCCTGGACTTTCTATCTTTGAACTGCTTCTTTTGTTTTGTTTCTGAGATAGGGTCTCGCTCTGTTGCCCAGGCTGGAGTATAGTGGCATAATCAGGGCTCATTGCAGACTTACCTCTTGAGCTCAAGCAATCCTCCCACCTCAGCCTCCAGAGTAGCTAGGACTATAGGCACATATGACCATGCCCAGCTAATTTAAAAAAAAAAAAATTGTAGAGAGGAGCAGTGGGGGTGGGGATTTTACTACGTTGCCCAGGGTAGTCTTGAACCTCTGGGCTCAAGTGATCCTCACAACTCAGCCTCCCAGAGTGTTGAGATTACAGGCATGAGCCACTGAGCCCAGCCCCAAACCGCTTTTATGTGGGAGAAAAATAAACCCTTACATCATAAGCCTTTATTCTTTCTGATTTTTTTTTCCTACATGAAGCAAACTAATTCTCATGGATACATCTTCAAACTCTTCATTCTTTATTTCTCTAGCTGTAATATTTCCCTTAAACTGTGGTGGTAAATTTGTTATGGCCTGCTGGACAAATTGATAACCTGCTGGCACCTCCAAGTCAATATGTACAATGCCGGATTCATAATAACCTCTGGGAAACTGTTTCTCCTGTGTTCCCTGTTGCTGTAAATGGCAGCACCACTTTACCTGTCACCAGTGATTAAAAAGCCTGATGTTATCTTTCATCCTCTTATTCAGTCAGTTACCAAATCTTACAGATTCTCCATTCATTGATCTAACATTTTAAGAGCATATTATCTCAAGAGATGATTGGTATTGAGGATACAAGAATAAGCCAAACAGATATTTACCCCTTGTCAGGAAACTTATAATCAAGACAGGCATTATTTAAATAATCATGCAAACAAATGTAAAATTGCCACTGGGTCAAGTGCTACAAAGAAAAGGTACTGAGAGTACACACTGAGCTAATATCTGAGGATGAATGGAACCTAATGTGGTAAAGAGTAGGGAAGGCAGTCACAGTTCTGGCAGAGTAAACAGCAGGTGAGAAGGAAGGGGTTGATATACTCCATGAGTGAAAAGAAGGCTGTTGGCTGAAGCTCTAGGAGCCAAAGAGGCAAAGGCAGGGTGCAGACCGGGCTGACTTTGAGCTTCCTTTCAAACCAATGGGAAGCCATTTGAAAGGTTTTAAGCAGCAAAGAGAGGGTTGGCAGTGACCTGATCACTCTGCAGTGCCCTTCCTCTTTCTTTCCGCCTCTTTTCTTGATTCCCCCTGCTGCTGCGCTCATTTTCTCTCCCCTGCCATCTCTTCCTGAACTCCCCCTCCACAGGCCGGGGATCATTCTTCAAATCCCAGTGTTGATCATTTGGCTCCCACTCTTATTTGTTTTGTTATTGTTGTTGTTTACACGTAAAGGCAATTTATTAACAGAAAATATTTTGAGGGCTCTTGCTCCCAGGCGGTGACCATGGCAATCCTCCTTCCTCTAGTGCTGTCGGAGGGGAATGGGAGTGGCGTCCTCGATCTGCTCCGATCTTTATCCCCAAGCAGGCAAGGACTCTGAGGGCCGACTGGGCCCCAGGTCCAGGATGCTTGGTCCTATTTCCTGCTGCGGCCTGGAGTTTGCAGATGTGTAGGGCAGTAATGCCCAGCTCCTTGCACTGCTGGGCCACCTCCTGGGCAGCCAACATGGCAGTGTGTGGTGAGGATTCATCCTGTCAGCTTTCATCTTCATCCCGGCAGCCACATGGCAGGTGGTTCCCTTGCCAGAAACATCAGTGACATGGACAAAGGTGTCATTGAAGGAGACAAAGCTGTGGCAGGCACCAACTACATTCTCCCCTTCAACCACCTGAGGTCCAAGGCTGATGACGTGTTCTTCCTTTTTCTTCTTCCTCTTGTAGGCACTATTTCTGTGCACTGTCTCCAACCTCCACAAGGGGAAGAGGACCCATTCTTAAAAGCCTCCATAAGCTCCTCACTTCCTACTAAATGCAATCCAACTTGCCAAACCAGAGTTCAAGGGCTCTTCAAGGAGGCCCTAGCCACCGGTACAGCCTTCATTGCCTGCCACTCCCCCTACGCACCCCGAGTGCTGCAGCCGAGCTGTGCAGTCCCGTGCTTTCTGGCTTACATCTTCCTCACGCCCTCCCCAGGGTGGGAATGCCATTTTCTCGAAGGGCCTTTTGTCCTTTAAGATCCAGCTCAAACTCAACTGCTGTCTCCAATCCAGAGTCATCCATCCCTCCTCCCTGTGTCTGAGCACTGTAAGTGCTCCTCATGGGAACCTGCCACTCTGTGTTTGGGCACAGCTTTATCTCCCGAATCAACTTGTTGACAGGAGGATCCTGGCTTTCTTTTTGTACCAAAGAGGGCTCACTGTGCCCTCCTTAGACAAGGGGCTCAGGAAATGTCAGCTGAAACAACAAATGAATGACACTCAAATAAGTGGGTGAATAGCGTCCAGGGTCACACTTGGCATAATTCTTTTGCAGTTGATGTTCACAATACATCTGCAGCGTGATGCTGGTGACATGCAGGCTGATGTGGGACACAGACTACCTGTGTTCAACTCTCAGCTCTGCCACATGCTACCTGTGTGACCATGGACAAGTCGCCTCATTTCTCTGTGCCCCAGTTTCCCTATCTGTAAAATGGGGGCAATAGTTTATCGTTAACCTGGGGAGTTAAGCGAGTTAATTCACATAAAGCACTTAGAAAAGTGCCAGTCACGGAGTGAGTACTCAACACACATCCGCATCGTCTTATCATGCCTGCTTCAAACACCTCTCACTGTGGGGGAATGCCTGCTGTGACCCAGTGACCTACAAAATAACACTTGGGCTCAGACTTCAGGGCAGCGTGATCTACCAGCCATCTAGGAGGGAGCCACCCAGCAACGCCCTATCTTAAAAAAATACACCTGTCATGTCCTCTGTCTTGTCCCACAGACTTCCAGTTTGTGTCATTTCAGCTACTGGACTGTGAACTCTTCAAATGCAGAGACTGTCCTGGTAACAACCAGCATGGCAGAATCTTAACCACACTCTAGGCACTCACTGTTCAGAGCATTCGTATCTATTAACTCGAGTCGTTTTTCCAAAAGTCTTGTGGGGGACCTGGGGCACCAAGAGGCTAGGTAACCTGTCCAGAGGCACAGAAGCAGCTTTAACCCCAGGCAGTCTGGCTCTAGGGGCCATTGGCTTTTCTGCAATATTTCACCTCCTTTCTATATCTTTAACTCCTGGTGCATAGTAGGCACTCAGGAAAATGTTTGCTGAAGGAGTGAATCCCAGTGGCATCTTGAGGGAAGCTTTCTAGTATTTTCTCTGTCCAGGATTTCTGACTAGTTTCCTCTCCCACTGACCCTTCCGCTACAGCTGATAAATGCTCCTTCTCTTTTCAGGAAACCGTTGCATGCTCCCCCTGGGCTGCTGGAGGAAGTCATCCTGTGTAACTCCACACTGTGGTCCACTTCCAGACCCTTCTCTCTTTCTCTTTCTTAGAAAGAGATAGGTGGAGACTCCGGCACACTCCTAAAACGAAAATTGCTTTGCTAGGCTGGTGGAATTCAAAATGATTTTTTAAAAAATTTAACTGGATTTTATTTACAATATACATTTTGTTACTCTGTGAAATATGTATATGTTAATTGTAGACATTATAGCAACTACAGAAGTATACAAGGAACAGAATTTAAAATGGAGGCTAGTTTTGCTCTTTACTTAAAATATTCTTTCAAGTTAAAAGATCCTTACAGCAAAAAAAATGAAAAGAATCTAAGTGATTAGACATTATGCATTATGGGAAGAAAAAATGTTTCCTGTTCTGCCTTGTTCCCATTTAGCTTCTCAGGGTCTTGACAACTGCCTTAACATCCTCCTCTCCTGCCCTAACTGGTGAATTGAGCCACAAGGTGAATACAGAGGCCCAGAAAGTTCCCCGATTCTCCCATAGTTTCCAAAGGGAAATGGGCAGAGTGTTCAGCCTGGATTAAAGAAATGCATGCAGAAAAAACCTGTACATTCCATACCAACAAGCAAGTCTTTGAGGGTTTTCTACCTTCCCTTTCAGGATCCTTTCTCTTTCCTACAAAAAAATGGTTCTGGTCACATATACCTCAATGTATTTGTTCAGTTTTGCAAATGAGTTTCAAGTGACATTTATGCTATAAGAATGATAGACCTAAAGTTAGGATTTTTCTGTTTTGGTTCTTAATATTTCTTCTTTGGTTAATAAAACGTATTCACCCTATTTTTTAAAAAAAACAACATATATTACAAGGTAAAATGTATGTGTCGTAGAACATTTGGAAAATATTAAAAATGTACAAAGAAGGAAATGAAAAGCATCAGTAAATCCACCATCCAGAGAACCTGGCTCATTTTCAACTTCTGACTCTCTAGATGCGGATAAGTAAGTACAGAGGGAAAGAAACATATGCATGGTGGATACCTCTGCGTTTGGCTGCTCCTGAGTGCCCGGCATCTGTTCCTAGCACTCTGATTCCCTTTAGAAACTGCTTTCCCCTGTATCTGCTCCCCACTGCCAACACCCAACCACCCACCACCTGCCCATCCACTCACCCACCCACGGGAATAGAGAAAAATGTCAGGCCCTTTCCATCCCTGTATGCATTTTTACTGGGTTAGCCATAAAACCGAGATAGTCCAATCAAATTCCTCTTGGGGGCAGGGGCGGGCTTTTAAATATTGGACCCAGGGAAGGAGTTTCCCTTCTACTCCAGTGGTAAAGACGGAAGACTCCTGGAGCTCCCAGCTGCAATAATTACAGCCCTGTAGAGAAAGCTGGTCCCAGAGAATGAATGAAAGACAAAATACTGGAGAAGCCTGATGGGGTTTGAGTCCCTGGTCTCATTGTTACTCATGTCAGTTTTACCTGGTTCTGGTTGTCCCTGGAATTGGCAACTTCTTGCCCTTTCCCAGCGTGATGACATGAGCCAATAAATTTCCTTT
Organism: Theropithecus gelada; assembly: GCF_003255815.1. Classification (NCBI taxonomy): domain Eukaryota; kingdom Metazoa; phylum Chordata; class Mammalia; order Primates; family Cercopithecidae; genus Theropithecus; species Theropithecus gelada. The sequence continues at coordinate 149,586,560 of NC_037672.1, forward strand.
TGGTCTGGACTAGTTTGAGTTGGACATTTTCTCATTGGAACCAAGAGTCTTGTTTAAACAAACACACCACTATTGCACTTACAGAGAGACAATTAGAAGTGTATTTATTTAGTATATATATAATTTATTTATGTATTATATATGTAATACTATATGTACGTGTATGTGTGTCAGCCCCTCCCATGGTTGACCCAGTTAGCTCCTAGCATTTGCACAGCTCTTGTGGGAGTCAGCCTGTGTGCTCTGATGCTGTGGGAGCGTGGGTACAAGTTTAGGGTCTGTGATTCACACTGTTTCTCTGGAACTGGGCTTTCTAACCTAACAGGGAAACTGGGCAATGCTGCCAAAAAGAAGGTATTGACTATCTAGCATCCTTCCCAGTCTTGCACTCTCAGGCCACACTGACCCCTGTTTACTGTGCAGCCAGTGGCCAATAAAGGCAGACTGCATAGCTCAGCTCCGTTGTGGAAACCACCTCTCCTCACCTCATACCTGGCCCTTTCCAGTCTGCCTCTGTTTCCCTCTTGCCTCTAATTTATAGCCCAGATTTCGACCCCTCCCCTGCCCCTTTGGTTTTAATAACGAATCTTAGCTTCTCCTGTTTAACCACATCCTCCCACCCTGCTTCTCCTGCTCATGCTCTGGACGCCCCTGGAACACTGATCCTGATGTGAATTCATGTGGCTGCTTCCTCAGAATCTTCATCTCAGTTGCTGGAAGGCAGAGGGTCTGACAGTACGAGGCAAGAGGAAGCATGGGAGTCCCTTAGGAATGGGATGGAGTGGGTTGTGAATGGAAAGGCACATTCACGTCAGGTAGAAAGCAATCAGTTGGCACTTGTAACAAGATGGAGTATTTCTGCATGGATTTCATGGAGTTAAGAGGTAAGTGGATCGTACCCATTAACTGGCTTAGTTGGTCTCATTGACATTGGGAGGTGCTGGGGAACATCTCAGGAAGGATTCACGGTGCCTCTTATTTTGTGAATCTGTCTTCCTGCCCAGAGAAGAAACAATCCATCTCTTGTGCTTGTATCATCACCTAAAATAGATGCTTTCCTCTTTTTCTTAATAAAACTTGTATTTCCTTTTTCTGTGAACCCTCCAGAGGTCAAAGAAGAGAAGCTCAGAGGTGGGTTGGAAAGAGCCACTTCAAGCATTTTAATGATCTGCTAGGCTCCATCCGCAGTTTTCCTTCACCTTCCAAATTGGGGCCACTTTCTCTCCACCTCCACTTGCTTGTTTGTTAAATTATGATTGTTCTCTGCTTCCTTCCATATTGGATTGAATGTAGCTACAAATACAATACAATACACACAATAGGACACTATGAAATAAAGATAAAGAATGACATCAGGATCCATTGGGTGGAAAGTGAGGAAAATGCAATTAAGCCAGGAAACTTGGGAGGAAATGGTGATGGAAGATGAACAATGCCATATTTTGGTTCTGCACTCACTGATCATAAAGACTGATTAGGTACTTATGGAAAGAGGCTATGTAACTCCTAGCTCATTAAATAATTGTTTTTTCCATTATTATTGAGCATTCAGTAGTGCCAAGCACTTTTCAGGATACAGAGATAAGTAAGACTGATCCCTGTCCTCAAGGTGCTCAGTCTAATCTGCTCCCATTTTAACCTCAGGCTTTGAGAGTAGTCATACATTTCTATGTGTCTGATTCACCTATAGCCCATTCAGTCCCATGGCTCATGACTCATGAGTTGGTAAAACTAGTTCTACCACCTACTACAGACTACTGGATCAAGGGTCTGTGTCCAAGCCAAAGAGCATATAGGCACTGGATTCAGGGGAGGTCAAATATCCACAATGATCCTTGACATGAAATTACCTAATATATTTCCTCGATATTGCATGAAGATACACCAGTTTGGGCAAATCACCTTTTCCAACGCTGCCTGCAACAAATCCCTTATCCCACTTACTCTTCTTATAATGTGGCTTTGACACACCTCCAAGGACAGATGGGGTTTATCTGGGGTTTCCACCTTGAACCTAGGTAGACTTTGTAACTGTCTCAAACAATAAAGTATGGCAGAAGTGATGCGATGTGATTTCTGAGTGTAGATTATAAAAATGCCATGCATTTCTACTTTGCTGTCTTGGGACACTTGCTCTTGGAACTCAGCTGCCATGCTGTGAAGAAGCCCAAGGAGTCTATGGAGAGGCCCACATGGTAAGAGCCAAGGCCCCTGGACCACAGGCTTGGCTGGGCTCCTACCTGACAGCCAGCACAAACTTGCCAGCCATGTGAGTCATCTGAAAGTGGGACTCCCAGCTCCAGTTGAACTGCCCAGCAAGTGCCATGTGGGAGAGAATTGAACCACCTGCACCGAGCCTCATGCAAATTGCAGATTCATGTGAAAAATAAATGAGTGTTGTTTGTTTAAGCTGCTAAGTTTTGAGGTGTTTAGGCAGCAATAGATGGCTGAAACCCCCATCCAGTCAGGTTTTCTCTCTTGGGAAGTATGAACACTGGATGCCTCTGGGGTGGGCCACTTGAGCTCAGGCTGAATCCCAAGCAATGCTGATTTTGCTGTTCTCCACAGTCCTATGTACATTCTAGGCTGGGGTATCCTGCAAGTCAGCATGACTATGGCTGTGAAGAGGCAACATTCCAGGCTGCTTTAATGTCTTTCCAATTCTAGCACTGAACACACCTGTCTCTAACTTGAGAGTCCCTGGACATGCCTCTCCACTGCAACCTTAAAGGGGATTATGTGCTGTTTACGTCAGCTCTAGTAAGTGGAAATTTTATTTTTTCACCTGGTGACCAAACCTTTACCAGTACTTAGATTTTAAAACTAGGCTTTTTACTTATCACCCCTATTCTAAGCCCTGGCTTTTTTCTCAGCATGATAGACCATTGCTTCTGGGCCTAGGGTCCTGCCTTCACTGCCTCTGTTCCTTCTTATCTCAGCCTGCAGCCTCTGTTACTTCTTATCTCAGGCTATGCTCACCTTCAGGCATCCTTGACAATGACTGAAGCCTTTTTTTTTAGACGAGGCTGGAGTACAATGGTGTGATCTCGGCTCACTGCAACCTCCGCCTCCCCGGTTCAAGTGATTCTCCTGCCTCAGCCTCCCGAGTAGCTGGGATTACAGGTGCGTGCCACTAAACCTGGCTAATTTTTGTATTTTTGGTAGAGATGGGCTTTCACCATGTTGGCCAGGCTGGTCTCGAACTCCTGACCTCAGGTGATCTGCCTGCTTCGGCCTCCCAAAATGCTGGGATTACAGGCGTGAGCCACTGCATCCCGCCAAGTGATGCCTTTTAAAACACTTTCCTATGGCTAATTACTGGGGAGGCAGTGCAGTGCAGTGCGGTGATTAAAAACTTGTGCTTTGGAGCTGGGGAGACATGGAACAAGGTATAAGTTCTCTAAACCTACCTCCTAAGTATATTATTAGGATTAAAAAGAGATTATGTATGTTTAGTGTTAAGCACCTTCTGGCCAGGGTGGCTACCTCTTCAGATACCCAATATTCTTCCACCACTTCGTGAGACAGAAGCCCTTATTGTTGGAAGTGATAATGTACCAACCATAGAGACAACTGTTCCCTGCTGCCTTGCAGAGATTGGCCAATGAGATGTAAGCAGAGTTGCTTCACTGGGCTGGCAGGAAAGCTCTTTAAAAGTGGCTGACCTACTTGGGAGGCTCACCCTTGTGCTGGTTCCTTCTCTTTCCTTCTTGTGAATATCATGCTGGAGTTACAACCATCACTTTGGATCATGTGGCAAGACAGGAAAGAAGCCCTGTACTAATGAAGGTAGGGAAGAGTTAGAAGGGACTTGAGTCCTAGATGACCAGGGAGCAGCCATACCAGCTCACCTTGAATTAGGAACTTAATTCCTAACTGATCCACATGATGAATGCTAGTCAAGATGCATCCTTTCCCTAACTCTGTGGGACTGCATGCTCTTTGAGTCCATGCTGTCTCCAGTCTGGCTACGTTCTAGTTAAAACAGGGAGGAAATACACTCTGTATCAGTTTCTAAGGGTAGATTGACGCCATAATGGACTAGGTTTAACTTCAGTTGAGACTTTTAGGAGAAATCTTTCTGCCTGTTGTTTGTCAGTAATACTGACTGGTCTCTGTGAGCTGAAAGAATAAATCCTTATTCAAGGAAGTCTTCGTGTAATCTACATCTTACGAATCTGCCGTTCAGCCTTGCGCTCTTCTAATGTCAAGGTGTGAGATGAGGTTAAAATTAAAGGCATGAAGAAAAAATTTTTTAAAAAAATCAGGAAAAAAGAGAAGGTTTTCTTGTGGATTTCCATTTTTACTAGAATTTTTTTTTTGAGACGGAGTTTCACTCTGTCACCCAGCCAGGAGTGCAGTGGCTGAATCTTGGCGCTCACTGCAACCTCTGCCTCCCAGGTTCAAGCAATTCTCCTGCTCAGCCTCCCAATAGCTGGGATTACAGGCAACTGCCACCACACCTGGTTAGTTTTTGTATTTTTAGTAGAGACGGGGTTTCACCATATTGGTCACACTGGTCTCGAACTCCTGACCTCAGGTGATCCACCTGCCTCAGCCTCCCAAAGTGCTGGGATTACAGGTGTGAGCCACCACACCTGGCCTACTAGAAATATTTTTAAAAGTTGTATTCTTATAAACAATTAAAATTTCATTCCTTCATCTAAAAATGTTTTGTAAGGAAGAATAAAGACAAGAATATGTAATAATATATTTTAGATATGCAGAAAGTCTACTTAATTTTTAGGTTAGACAGTTTAATACAAAGCAGGTCCCTTTTTGAACTGGTATTGTTTTATTTATTTAAAGAATTATATGGATCAAAAGAGTGCAATTATGAAGATAAAAATTCTTTTTCATAGACACAGAAATTAAAAGAACTTTTCCTCAGAAAGATGCACAATTCACCTCTATTCATAGTAAATAAAACGTTTTAGTAAACAAATATCTTACCCTCAAATACACTTTTATTCTAAATATTGATATTCATTAATTACATAAGAATTCATGTAGAAGCTATTCATTCCTCATGTCTTGTAGTGCTTTATTATTATTTTTTTAAATTATACTTTAAGTTCTAGGGTACATGTGGATAACGTACAGGTTTGTTACATATGTATACTTGTGCCATGTTGGCGTGCTGATAGTGCTTTATTTTTAAATATATAAATGTTGTTCAGTCTATCACTGCTAAATGAGTAATTTAGCACACACACATGTACTTATTTTATTAAAAAAACATGGAGTTGAGAATAATTTATATACATACATGTATACTGACATTTATAAAATTGTAACTCATATTGGAAAAATACTATACATATTATTCTCAGTATGCAAAGTAGGAGGAAAACACCTAAAACCTTTAATCAGTCTTAAAATTCTGATAATTTTACAAATTAGTTCTAATCCATAGCAGTGAGACCATTTCCTTTTCTTTTTTTTTGAGACAGAATCTTGCTCTGTCACCCAGGATGCAGTGCAGTGGCACAATCTTGGCTCACTGCAACTGCCATCTCCTGGGTTCAAGTGATTCTTGTGCCTCAGTCCCCTGAGTAGGTGGGATTACAGGTGAGTACCACCACACCTGGCTAATTTTTGCATTTTTGTAAAGATGGGGTTTCACCATGTTGGCCAGGCTGGTTTTGAACTCCTGAGCTCAGGCAATCCACCAGCCGTGAACTCCCAAAGTGTTGGGATTACAGGTGTGAGCCACTGTGACTGGCTGAGGCCATTTCTTACATGAGGCTTACAAGGTAGACTTTATATGCTGCTGGGACAAAAGTTAAGTGGTAAATATGACATCTGATGATCTAACTGACGTTCTCAGCAGATACTTTGCATCACTTATAAAACAAAAGAAAGTCAAACACAGAGTTTTATTTTTAACATAATTTTAAGTTAACTTTAAGTACAAGATACATATCTGTTAAATTATTACTGATCTACCACATTATTTTTTAACTTGTTGAATACCTATAATCTCTGTTCTTTCTGAAAGCTGGCATTTATTAAACATGTGGGGTTTTCACATGTTCCTGACATTATTTATAATTTCAGGTGTTTCATCTAAGTCAGAGTAATAAAACGCTTACTCTCCACTGATTTTTACACTGGAAAAATGTTGTTTGTGGCAATGCAGTAGCTACATATCATTCCTTTAGTCCTTTACATGCAGACCGAAGAAATGAAAACTGGCTGGGCACAGTGGCTCATGCCTGTAATCCCAACATGTTGGGAGGCCGAGGTGGGCGGATCACTTGAGCCCAGCAGTTCGAGACTAGCTTGGCCAACATGGCGAAACCCTGTCTCTGCTAAAAATACAAAAATTAGCTGTGTGTGTGGTGGTACACGCCTATAATCCCAGCTACTTGGGAGGTCGAGGCAGGAGGATCGCCTGAGCCTGGGAGGTGGAGGTTGCAGTGAGCCAAGATCATGCCACTGCACTCCAGCCAGGGCAACAGAGCAAGATCCTATCTTAGAAAAAAAAAAAAAAGGAAATGGAAAACTGTTAAGAATATGCTTTTCATAAAAGTCCAGTTACTTATTTACAAAATACTAAAGACTAATGATAAGGTGATATGAACTGAGGAGTACCATTACCCAAGCCTTCTGTACCTGAAGTCCAGTTGTAAAAAAAACACCAAAGTCCATCCACCTTTGTCCTAAACAGGTCTGCATTGTACCTCTAATCTTGTACAGTCTTCATGAAATTAACGTCTTCATGTTATCTTAAGCACTTTGGTTTAGAAACTTCTTAAAATATCATTCAAAAAGAGCTTAGAGCATGTACAGAGTGCATATAAAGCTCTATTTTACATAATTGTATGTACGGCTATCTCAGGAACATGATATGTTATTTAGAAAAGGTCATAGGGCAAAAAAATAAAACAAAACACCAGGTCCAGGTACAAATAATCCCAGTCAGTTACGCTGGCTCATGCCTGTAATCCCAGCACTTTTGGAGGTTGAGGTGGGAGGATTGCTTGAGCCTAGAAGTTCAAGACCAGCCTGGGCAACATGGTGAAACCCTATCTGTACAAAAGACACAAAAATTTAGCCGGTCCTAGTGGTGCACACCAGTAGTCCCAGCTACTTGGGAGGCTGAGGTAACAGAATCACCTGAGCCTGGGAAGTTGAGGCTGCAGTGAGTCATAATCACACCATTACACTCCAGCCTGGGCATCAGAGTGAGACCCTGTCTCAAAAAAAGAAAAATTAAAAGAAACACCCAAAAACAATCCCCAAGAGGACTAAGAGGGAAATAAAACTTTGGTGCCAGACAAGACAGCATCAAGATAAAGCCAAAGAGTTGCTAAAAACAAAAAATAATAATTCAGGCAATTGGTTGTCTGGGTTCTGCAATTTGACAAATTCCACTCGACACTAATATACAGAACTCTTTTGGTCATTGTCACACAGCAGAAATGCTTCTATATGTGAAGTTGTTCTGGACTGCCTGTTACAGCTATTAAATGGAAACCCCAGAATTCATCCTGAATGTCTCTGAACGTGAAAAGTCACATGTGTTAATTTAATTCAGTATAAAATTTCCATGTTCTCCCACAAGACGAATTTCAGCAGTGTCTTCCCAGTATGAAACCACGTCTTATCACTCCACCAGATTCAGAATTGGTATTAATTCTGACAGAAGCTGAAACTAAAGCCTATGTTTTCTTTAGTCAACATAAGGCCTTTTTTCAGAGATGATGTGAATTAATAGTTTAAACAACCAAAATAAAAGAACAGACAAGAATTATTTTTCATACATCCATTTCCATTGCTAGAGCTGCAGTGATCAGCAGAAGCATCTGCCTGGCTGTCAGTATCAAGGTGGATCCAGGCTGTTGGAACCGGTGGATCCAGGGGTTGGAATGGAGGATCCAGGGGTTGGAACTGGTGGATCCAGGGGTTGGAACCGGTGGATCCAGGGGTTGGAATGGAGGAAGGCTGACTAAAAATGAGACTCGGAACTTGGAAGGCCTGTACCACGAAGGCCAATTCTGCCATAAGCCCTATTGCCCAGGTATGTTACATAAAACATCCAGAGATTACAGTGAAAGTCAGGGTGTGTCTGGACACAGTGGTTCTCAACTGTAATCCCAGCACTTTGGGAGGCCGAGGCCGGTGGATCACTTGAGGTCAGGAGTTTGAGACCAGCCTGGCCAACATGGTGAAACCCCATCTCTACTAAAAATACAAAAATTAGCTTGGCATAGTGGCACAGACCTGTAATCCCCGCTACTCAGGAGGCTGAGGCAAGAGAATTGCTTGAACCTGGGAGGCAGAGGTTGCAGTGAGCCGAGATCATGACACTGCACTCCAGCCTGGGTGACAGAGTGAGACTCCATCTCAAAAAAAAAAAAAAAAAAAGGTGAGAAGTAGCACATAGTGAAAATGAATATAGTAATTTTACAGCTGGTCAGGCTCAGTGGCTCATGCCTGTAATCCCAGCACTTCGGGAGGTTGAGACAGGAGGATTGCTTGAGCCCAGGAGTTTGAAACCAGCCTGGGCAACATAGTGAGACCCTGTCTCTAAAAAATAAAATAAAATAATTTTACAGCTTTTGGTTCTCCTGTATTATATAGCATAACTGGGAATAAAAAACTATGAAATTATTTTCCCAAGACCAGTTTTACTCATCTTTAGCACACCTGTTTGCTGTGGTTATCCAGGAGCCACCTACATCAAGGTGGATCCAGGCTGTGGTCTTGCATTGGGTAACAAAGCCCTTCCCAGAGGGAGGAGTCACACCACTGGGTCAAGAGTCACGAATGAGTATTTTTACACGTTTATTAAAACAAGTTTCCTGAGAAGTTTGACTAGGCTATGTTGTTGTTAACCTAGTTTGCTTAAAATGTACAAAAATGCAATCAAACTTACATATCTGCTAAATATTCTAAAGTCAGATTTTGTTCTGATTGGCTATTAGGGCAAATTAGTGAGGGATTTTTTTGTTTTTTTGTTCTGTTTTGTTTTTCTAACAATAGTCTGAAACATAAAATTAAGTTTGGGTTTAAAAACAATTCTTGAAACTGTCATAAACATATGATATCTATTGATTAAACAGTAATAAAAAGACACAAGCTACAAGAATTGAGGCTTGACTGTTGTGGCCGTATACTAACTTCATATACCTTGATAGAACAAAGCATCTTCTTAAAAAGTGATTTGTACACTGCACAAGTATAGCTTTACCAAATAAAAACTCAATGACATGTCACTGAAATTTGCTTCTTCTAGAATTGGAATTATGTAACATACTGAATGATAATATTTTTATCGTATTATAAAATATGACTTCATCAACATGAGATTCCAGGACCCCAGATACTTCTCTGAACTTCTAAAAGTTCATTATTTGATAGGATTGGATCAAATGTAAAGGCCCAAGTGTTCAAAGATCTTAGATACCTAAAGAGAGAAAGAGGCAAATGGAGGCTCTTCTGAGAGTCAAAATGTTGATGAGAAACAAACTGGAAGTAGCACACATAGGCAGAAAAATAGACAAGTTATGATTCAGAAAACAATTGTATGCAATTTTGGCATAAATATCTGAGAGTCACTGTGGGCCATGAGTTGAAAAGGAACATGCAAGAGAGCAAGGAAAACACAAAGCCTCATTCAGATGTGCTGGTGAGAATATGACAGACAAATCTGTTGAAGTTATGTACCATGAAGTCTGTCTTTTGTCAAAGCTCTATGCAGTCCCAGGATAGCGTGATAACAGTGGTTAAACACAACCAGCTAGTTATAGCTTTCATTGTATGGAAAGACCTTTCTGGTCTGGAACTCTGCCTTTGAAATTATCCACGTAGTTCAGAAGGCAGATACTTGTTAAAGGGATCCCAAAAGGTAGGAGACAAGTACTTTTTGTTATGCATTAGGGCAGACTTTCAAGCACAAGACACAAAACTGGGCAGCAAATGTTTGGGTAGTCCCATCTCCCCTTGGTTCATATGTGGGTAGCAAAATGAATAAAATTTTCCTTCTTTGTCTTTCTTGAAATAAAATATCAGGTATCCAAGGAGAGCTGAGGACTCTCAATTTGCTAGATTGATTTAAAGGGGTCAGATTTGGAAAATTAAGGAATAAATGGAGATCGGTTTTATTGGAGTAGGTGTGGTCAGTGGGCCTTTTCCATTTTGTGCCATTGCTTTTAGCACAAGGATGTCAAAAATCCCACATAGAATGTCATCTCTGATGGATTGACAGAGACCTCCTGGGGTGCTGTGTTAGGACATGAGGCTTATCCCAGCTTGGCAGGAGAGAATGCTAAGCATGATGAGTGATACCTGCCACGGGCACAGATATTTCCTGCTTCTCTTCTGTTTGTTTCAAACCACCTTCAGGATCTCTGAAACATAGGCTGACAGATGACTCCTACCTGCACATACTTCCTACCCACATGTCACATCCAAGGGAGGGATGGTGAAACAAGTGTGAGCTTTGCAGAAATGCTGACAAGCAAGGGAATTTCAGCTGAGGAGTACATAAGTTCTTTCACCGAAGATTCCTAGTTTCTCTGAGAAGTTCTTAAGGGTGACCAGACCTGGCCATGTCAGGGTCTACAAGTTACCAAACGCCATCTCATCAGGACTGTGGACCCTCTCACTGTGTCTTCTTGGCAGGCAGAGCACACTGACCCCCTGGGATGGTGTTTTCATTAAAACACTTGCTGTGTTTGGTGTCTTTTCCATGACATAACACTCCTTGAGAAAAGTTCTGCTGAATGTAGTTTACCTGTCCGAGGACTTGAATAATCAGAGGAAATTATCCAAAGCTGGTTAGTGGCCCAAAAGGAAACCATTGATAAAACGGCTTCCTGATTTAGGCCCTAAGGAATGAAACAGAAAGGTGACGAACATTTAGCATGAGCAGAGTGAGTGCAGTGAGCTAGAAGCTGGCTGAGAGGAGGCAACGTGCATTGATCAGAAGTGAGCACATCACCCGCCTCCTTCTCCACCCTCAGAGGCAGCGATGGATGGCAGCCAGGCCTTTTCCTAGTACTTCTCAATTGCACATTCTTCCAAGTGCAAGTGATGCCATCATTAGGAAGAGTGGGCGTTGGAAGAAACAGCAAAAGGTTCTTGTGTCTATGTTGATTTGAAATTAATTAAATTTGTATCCTCTTCATCCTCAGTTGGCAGGCTCAGCGGACTCCCTCAGGGGTTGCTTCTCTTGGAAAACATGAGCGCCATTCAGGCTTAGGATTCATTATCACTGTAAAAAAAACACACACAGACACACACAGACACACAAAAAACCAGTAATATATTTCTTTTTCTTTTCTTTTCTTTTTTTTTTTGAGATGGAGTCTCACTCCGTTGCCCAGGCTGGAGAGCAGTGGCACGATCCAGGCTCACTGCAAGCTCCGTCTCCCGGGTTCACGTCATTCTCCTGCCTCAGCCTCCCGAGTAGCTGGGACTACAGGGGCCTGCCACCACGCCCAGCTAATTTTTTGCATTTTTTTTTTTAGTTTTTTTTTTTTTTTTTTTAGTAGAGATGGGGTTTCACCGTGGTAGCCAGGAGGGTCTCAATCTCCCGACCTCGTGATCTACCCACCTTGGCCTCCCAAAGTGCTGGGATTACAGGTGTGAGCCACTGTGCCGGGTCAACAGTAATATATTTCTAAGAAGCTAAAGAGAGCTGGTCACTCCATTGTGGAGGTGACTGAAGAGATCACAAACTATCAGGAAGCCAATGGTGTCCAGCTTACAATTTCTGAAACGAAGGTCAGTCTGAATTTTACACTTGATTCCTGAGGAAGAAATTAATGAGAGCCAAAAAATAATCCCTAGCTCTTGCCCCTCACAGCCCTCCCCAGTGCTGATGCAGAGAACCAGATGGAGTTGGGGGTTCCCCGTTTAATCAGTCTAATCCCATTCTCTATGAATACATGCCAAATTGCCTTTTTCTAAAACTAATTTTCCACATGCCGTTTTCTCTCAAGAGTTTGTGGTCCTGGCATGTCTTCAATAGCTCGTTTTGTTCATACCTACAAAGGAGCTGGAGGGGCCTTCTCAGTATCATTTAGAATTCAAATATTGGGCATCCTGGGGTGTGAGCAGACATAAATGATCAACATGGTATTGGAACATGACCACACTGTTGGCTGATTTGGTCTTTTGCTTCTAACTTGGCTGTCTTTGCCAAGTGTCTGGCTCCACAGCTTTTTCCTGGTGGGCTCACAGCTCCACCAACTCTCCTGGAAAACAGGTGGCACTTCCCTTCCTCGCATTTCTCTTTTTAGTTCTGTACTCCCTTCACTCACATCCTAGCAGGTCTCTATTTGAAGTGACCTCTGCTTCCAAGGGAGCACTTGAATGATAATGATCAACAGATCTGGTATCTCCCTGGCTCATAAGTATAGATAGTCTGCAATAGGTGATATTCTTCTGACTCCTACTTCAGTGCTCTTCTACTCAGTGAAACTCCATGTGTTTCTAAAAGGACTTTGGAGCAACTGAGACACACATAGATAGATAGATAGACAGACAGAAAGACAGATAGATAAATAGATAGATAAGTAGGTAGATAATGATGGATCTATCCATGAAAGGGCAGGAGACATTGTGTATATGTTTGTGTGTGGTGTTGGTTCATGTTGTGAAGACAGAGGCAGAAGCTATCATAAGGAGGGAAGAACAATGGGAAAGGAGGGGGAGGACAGAATTTTATCTGAGGCAGAGAAGTGAACAAAAGGACAAACCAGGGTGGGTGTGGTGGCTCACACCTGTCATCCCAGCTCTTTGGGAGGCTGAGGCAGGAGGATTGCTTGAGTCCAGGAGTTTGAGACCAGCCAGGGCAATACAGTGAGACACCATCTTTACAAAAATTAAACATTAGCCAAGTGTGGTGGTGCACACCTGTAGTCCCAGTTACTCAGTAGGCTGAGGTGGGAGGATTGCTGGAGTCCTAGCATTTGAGGCTGTAGTGAGCTGTGATTGTGCCACTGCACTCCAGCCTGGGTAAGAGACACACCCTGTCTCAAAAAAAAAAAAAAAAAAAAAAAAGACAAACCATATCAAAATGTATTTCAAATGAAAGCCTGGTTGAAAGTTTAAAAATGTTTCATCTGAAGAGTAGATGTGACAACCCCTTTCACTTATGTCACCCTGAATAATTTTTAAACTGCCTCAGGAGGTTTAATTTCTTGGAAATTGGGTGGTGGTAAGAGAGTATTTCAAAGATCCAGGAGTCTATCTCTATAGAACATAAGGCTCTGAATTGCATGTTTTCCTTTTGTGACCTTATCTTGAAATTTCAGCCACTTGAAGCAGAGTATAATATACAACTGAACAACAAAGGCAAGGCCCTCTTTTGTCCACAACATTAATATTTGCTCAGCTGTTATAATAGAAGTGATTTTTAAAGTTAATTATTATAAAATTAGTCCCTATTCATTGGTTAAAAAAATAGAAAATACAAATAAGCAAAACAAAAATACCAATAATCTCACTACATTAACATTTTGGTATTTATTTCCCCAAAGATTTTCCTGTGATAATAATATATATCTTTTTTGTACAAAATGGGATATTTTATATATTGTTCTGTAATCTGCTTTTCTCACTCTCATTCACACGTAAACATCTGCCTCTCCTAATAAATATATACAACATCCTTTCAGTGACTACATAGCTTTCTATTGTCTCACTAAATCAAAAAATTTTTTTAGCCAATTCCTTATTGTTAAACATTTAGGCTACTTTAAATTTTTAATTTTTATTTATTATAAACATTGCTACATCTTTGGAAACTTCCAATAGTTACCTTTGCATATATCCCTAGAAAGGGAATTGTTAGGTCAAAGTATACACAATTTTAAAGCTTTAATGGCTCATTGTCAAATTATCCCCCTTTCCTAGAAATTTTTACAATTTACATTCTTCCAACACTACTCTTTAGGGAAATATCCTTTTCCCCATGTCCTCTCCAACATTGAATATTATTATTTTCATTTTTTTTGTGAGTCCAGTAGGTGAAAATGGTATCGTATTTACCGTTACTTTTTTATTACTACAAAGAATAAACCTTTTACAAAGCTTAGTTGGTAATTTTAATTTCTTCCTTTGCTGAATTGCTTATTAATAGTCTCTGCTCATAAAGTAGAACAATTATTATTACATTTTTAGATAGGATCTTGCCATGTCACCCAGGCTGGAGGGCAGTGGCAAGATCTTAGCTCACTGCAGCCTCGACCTCCTGGGCTCAAGCAATCCTACCGCCTCATCCCCCCTTCCCCAACTCCTCCATAGCTGGGACTACAGTTGTGTGCCATCACACCTAGCTAACTTTTGTGGAGACAGAGTCATGCCATGTTGTCTAGGCTGGTCTCGAACTCCTGGGCTCAAGCAATCCACCCACCTCAGCCTCTCAAAGTGCAGGGATTACAGGTGTGAGATACACAGCCAGCCTACTGTGTTTTTTGAAGTACAAGAACATTGAGTTTTTAATGTAGTTACATCTATCCTTTTATTTTTTATTTTTTGAGAGAGAGTCTCGCTCTGTCGCCTCCCCAGTAGCTGGGACTACAGGCGCCTGCCACCACGCTCGGCTAATTTTTTGTATTTTTTTAGTAGAGGCAGGGTTTCACCGTGTTAGCCAGGATGGTCTCCATCTCCTGACCTCGTGATCTGCCTGCCTCGGCCTTCCAAAGTGCTGGGATTATAGGCATGAGCCACCGCACCCGGCCACATCTATCCTTTTCAAATATGATTTCTGACTTGTGTATCATGCTTTCAAACTAGTTCCCTCCTTAAAGCTATATAATATTTTCCTGTATTTTTTCTGGCTTTTTTTCTTTCTTTTTAACACTCAAACTCATCTGGAGTCTATTTTAGTATAAAGCGTGAGGTTGAGCTCCAAATTTCCCCCCCAAATGTTAGTCAGTTGTCCCGAGACTATTTATTAAATAATCCACTTGCTATGAAATGTTAATTCTAATTTGGTTCCAAGTGTACACTGTTTTAATTGTTGATCAAGCATGACACACTCCCTGTGAACTCCCTACCCTTATTCCATCTTACAATTTCACTTTTTCCTTCTTTTAAAATTGTCCTGGCTCTTTGCACACAGTTATTCTTCCAGATGAAATGTGCACAGGGATTTTTAAGATGACTGGGTTGAATTTAAGATGATCATTTTTACATTGTTGAGTCTTTCATCAGGAACACAGTATACCTCTCCATTCGTTCAAGTCTTTTATGTGCCACAATAAAAATCTGAACATTTTATATTATCACCTGCATTTTTTCAGTTAAGTTGATCCCTGGGTAGTTTACGTTTGTGCTGTTTTTATGATATTACCAATGTTGGTGTGTGCTGAGTGGCTTTTTTAACATAGTAGATAAGAGCCCTGGGTCAGTTGGCCTGAATCTGAATCATGGTTCACTTTCTTGCCATGTGACATTGGGCAAATTAACCTTTCTTAGCTGGAGTGTTCTTATCTCATCTCATCTGCAAAACATACATACCTATACCACGAGCTTTATTGTTTTGTAAATAATAAATGAGAAAATGCAGGTGAAATACCATACTCCAGGCCTGACACACAGACACATGAATGAATGTTAGTAATCCTTATTTTGCAGGTTTTACAGTAGCCAGTGCTTATTGGTAAAACACTAGCATGAATATTGTTTCAAGTATCCAAAGGCTTTCAGCAACCATCTTCCAAAACAAACTAAATTTCTAAGGGGAAGCATTTTGAAGGCTCAGTGTGGGACACTGTCCATCAACAAGGACTTGTTTAACTTAAAGCACCAAAGAGGAAAAGAAGCTCAAGCTATGGTGCCCACAGCCACAGCTCCGTGGACCATGAGCAATTGACAAGCACTGCCACATAGGGTAATAGTTGCCTCACCTGTGGGACATCAGGCCACTCCTAGGTGTAGCAACTCTTACTGGTGCTGGGATGGACATCAGGCATGTTGGTAAATCAGCAAGCTGGGACCTGGCCCACCACTTGAGCCTGGAGGCATTCTCTCCCAAATGCTCATTCCTTTACTTAGTTAGGCATGTTTCCTGCTCTCTTTTTGGCTATTTATTCTCTCTGTGAAATCATCAAATAAACCTAGACATTTTTAATTCTGAAAATTCTTAGAGTTCTCTGTTAAAAAAATCTTAGCAAACTGTCACAGAATTGCAACAAATCAAATAAGTGATCCCTTTTCAAACCTTTAGTTTGAAAGCAGTTTTAGTAACTTATCTACAATGGTAACATTAGTGAGCAATTTTTCTAGGAATGTTAGACAGATATTTTAAGAATGTGGGCCAAGTGTGGTGGCTCATGTCTGTAATCCTAGCAACTTGGGAGGCCGGGGCATTTAAGCCTCAAGGACCACTTGAGCCCATGAGTTCGAGACCAGCCTGGGGAACATAGTGAGACATTGTCTCTACAAATTTCAAAAATTAGCTGGGCATGGTGGCTCGTGTCAGTAGTCCCAGCTATTAAAAGTAATGGCAAAAACTGCAATTACTTTTGCACCAACCTTATAACTTATGTTTGGGTGGCTGAGGTGGGAGGATTGCCTGCGATTGGGAAGGTTGAGGAGATGTAGTGAGCTGAGATCACACCACTGCACTCCAGTCTGGGCAACACAGTGAGACCCTATCTCAAAAAAAAAAAAAAAAGAATGTGGAGCACCTTTCCCAAAAGTCTGCATAGTAACAGGCTGACAAATAAAACCAAATTTAATTGACTAAAAAGCATCATTGTATTGTTTTCTTTAAGAAGGCATGTAATGGGCATGCTACCAGTTGAATAAGGACTGATGCAACTGTAATACCTTGTTTCATAATTGCCCCTTTGTTGCAGTCAGGATTAGATAAGTCATCTTTGTTCTCCTGACCAGTCTATCTTGTAACAATCCCTCTTTATGACCACAGCTTGTGTACTCTGTCTCCAAAGATGGCAATAAACCTATGTTCAACCTTTCTTGTGTTATGATGCTCTCTAACTCATTTTTAGGGGGAGTGCAGAGTTCAGGTTAGCACAAAATCACATAACAATTAGATCAGGCTCCCTTTCTCTTCAATAGAATGTCCTTTCACCTTCCTGCAAGAGGCCTGGTCTCAGGTGGAATGATTGAGGTAATGCATCTGGCTAGCATCAGAGGCAAGCCTAGTCATGCACATAGATCATGCCCATGTTGTAGATATAATCTGGGCCACTATTCAAGCAATGCTGTGGTTTTTAAAAGTAAGTACATCTTCCCTCATCCAACACATACATGCACACACACACGTGCACGTGTGCATCTGTGTTTTAATAATAATATTTGAGGTTATCATCCTGTAGGATTATAAACTGTTACTTTGTATCCCTCATAATATCAAGCTCAGATCTGAGAGAAACCGACACTTAATACTTGAATTACAGATGATCCCCGACTTACAATGTTTAACTTACAATTTTTTTGACTTTACAATGGAGCAAAAGTGATATGTATTCACTACATGCCTTGACTTACGATGGGGCTATCTCTAGATACACTCATTATAATTTGAAAATATCGTGCATTTTTGACTTAGGATTTTTTTACTTACAGTGTGTCTCTCAAGACCTAACCCCACTGTAAGTCAAGAAGGATTTATACGCTTTTAAAAGACTTTGAGGGACTAAAGAAGAAAAGAGGAAAGAAGCCTCTACACAAAGAAAAAAAAAATAGAAGTGGTCACAAAGATTGACTTGAGCAGACAGGCCAAAAAAAGCTCACACAAAACTGCTGTTTTCTTGCAATTAATGGTTAAGTGTTGTCAATGACTGTGCTGGGTGATAGACACATCATTCACCAAATACTTTCCTATATTAGCCTTATGGTGGTTGGCTTTCTTGCTGCTGAGTGTTCTTCTTTTTCTAATCTATAATTTGTCTTTTAATTTATGAAATATCTCTTATTTTAACAAAATAGTAAAAGAGAATGAAAACACACTTTTAAAAGAAACTTTTCTCTAGATTGAGCTTTATCAGATACTAACCTGCCATGTGAACTTGAACAAGCCACTTAACCTCTCTGAGTTCTAAGTTTACTCAAATTATATTATTTTTAACTGGTTGTTTTGACATGATGTCAACAGTGTCAGGCACATATTAAGTGTTCAACAAATGTCTTTTGAAAAACTACATCAAAAATTGTACTTTCTCAAAAAATGACAAAGAGAAGGGATGAAACAGGAAGAAATCCACAAAATTCTCTATTAAACTAACCTAAACTTTTCCTGAAAAATAGTGAAGCGACCCATTTTTATAACGACATTGAGCTCAGAAACATAAACTATAGAATAAACAGCAGAATTATTACAAGAACAGATATACTGTCACTCTCTCTTAGTTAATTTCTTGGGCATCTAGCATATAGAAAATGTGATGTAAATGTCTTGCTATTGTTGTAATTATTACTGAATTTTCAAAATTATAAATCCACTTGAGCAGAATCAAATCTAATTCTTTCCCTAATCTTTCCCTATGTTGTTGCTCAATGTAAAATCATCCCTGTGGTCAAGAGATATAAGAAGAAAGAAGACAGGCATTTGGCTGATACTTGCGATTCCTTGTCTGTGGTTATTCATCTGAGGTTGTAGAGACAGAAACAGCAAGCTTTCAGGAAACCGTCTAACTACAAATGCCTCCAGAAGAAGGAAGAGGCTGGCTAGATTGGAAGAGTCATGATAAAAGGGACTTTTTCTTGTTTGCACCACTATCTAGTAGCATTTGGGAGGGTGTTGTGAGGGTGGGGTTAGGCAATAAGGGAGTGTGTTTTCTACACGGAAGTTAAAACAATAATAAAACCAACCAAGAGGATCTGTTTTCTGTCATTACCATGTGTTGGCAATGCTTAACGAGATCAGGGATGAAATTCTCTTCAACTTGAGGGCAGACCCCTCCTAGCGCCCTCCTCCCACTGACACTATGCCCCCGTGCAGCGCCAGGCACATAGCAGGTATGAATCACGGAAAAGACGCTAAGATGGAAAATAAGAATATGAAACACTTCCCTCCCCCATGATTCCTTTGTTGCTTTTCCTATTGATTTTTTTAAAACATGAAAACCATAGTATCAACTTCCCATAGTATTTTGTACATCTCTGGTCCTTATTAAAATCCTGTGCTGTCTTTTGGATTCCACAGCTCAGGAAGAATATCCATTCAATGAGGACGGAGGAATGTAATGAACAAGGAGTGGCCAATCAGACGTGGATAAAATTCTGAAAGCCCTGAGACTATGGACCCTAACAAGACAAGGTTGAAGTCTTTGCACACAATGTGGTATATTCAGTGTAGGGTGGTTATCAGATTAACTGCCTTTTCCCAGAAGCATGGCAGATTTAGGTTCTATGGACTTAATAGATAACAGAGGTTCTTTGTCAGGGAGGTCTTTCTAGCATCAACGCAAGTGGAACCCTGTAAATGAATTCCAGAAGTCTTTGTTTATCAGGAGAAAGAAGTGTGTTTTCCACTAAATTCAATTTGTAATGACTGTTGCATACTTTCTGAAGCATTAAATTCACCTGTATACTACTTTGATGACAGAGGAAGAATCATGCACAAGGTAAAAGCCAATGGAAAACTTTGGGTGATAATGGTGTGTCAATGGAGGTTGATAGATTGCAACAAATGTAGCACTCTGATGGGGGACATTGATAATGGGAGAGGCTGTGCATGTGTGAGGGCAGAGGGTACATGGGAACTCTGTACTTTCTGCTCAGTTTTGCTGTGAACCTAAAACTGCCCTAGAAATAATCTTTTAAAATACCAATGTGGGAGGGGAAGAACTATTGCCACTGCATAAAAATAATTAGTTTCACTTGCATAGTGCTTTAAAACTTAGCTACTGCTGGGCACAGTGTCTCATGCCTGTAATCCCAGCACTTTGGGAGGCCGAGGTGGATGGATCACCTGAGGTCAGAAGTTTGAGATCAGCCTGACCAATGTGGTAAAACCCCGTCTCTATTAAAAATACAAAATTAGCCAGGCACGGTGGTGGACACCTGTAATCCCAGCTACTTGGGAGGCTGAGGCAGGAGAATTGCTTGAACCCGGGAGGCGGAGGCTGACAATAACTATTGCACTCTAGTGCACCGTTGCACTCTAGCATGGGCAACAAGAGCAAAACTCCATCTCAAATGAATAAATAAATAAATAAATAAATAAATAAATAAATAAAATAAAAACAAAACCTAGTTAGGTGGTTTCATTCTCTTATATCATCCTGTGAAACTAGAAGGACAGATGTTCCTATTTCCATTTTTCAAGATGAAGAAATTAAAACTCAGAGAGCTAAAGTGACTTGTTTTTGTCTAAAGAACAAACAAGCATTCAAATTAGGTCTGAAAATGAGTCTTCTGGTTCTAAGTCTTATGACCCACTAATGCACTTTCCACCTGTATCTATAACAATTCACAAGCTTTTAGAGACAAAAGAAATCTTATTTTTGTCCCAGGGTAGATACTCAAAGTAAACATTTTATGGATTATCAATGTAGTTAAAACATAAGAAAAAGAAATGTAACTAAAATTATGACAGAAAAGAAAGACTATCCAAATTATAAGGTGCTAATACCCTTTTAAAAACTTCAGAATGGGCCAGGCACGGTGGCTCACTCCTGTCATCCCAACACTTTGGGAGGCCAAGGCAGCAGAAGAATTCCTCGAGCCCCAAAGTGTGAAACCAGCCTGGGCAACATAGGGAGACCCTGTCACCACAATAAAGTAAAATAAAATTAGCCAGCCATCGTAGACAAACCTGTGGTCCCAACTACTCGGGAGGCTAAGTTGGAAGAATCACTTGGGCCCAGGTGGTTGAGGCTGCAGTGAGCCATGATCACACCACTGCACTCCAGCCTAGACAACAGAACGAGACTCTGTCTCAACACAAAACAACAAAACACCAAAAAACTCCAGAGTGATAAGTGGACTATTCCTAAATCACCAACATTAATGGGCCTATGCCAGTAATGAAGGAGAACAGAAAGTCTCATAGTAGATCAAACAAATTCCTGATTTCCCAGGATTGGGAGGTCCAGAAAGAAACCATAGGGAACACAGGGACAAAAATAATGCTTTGCCCACCAGTATTGATGTGTCTGGGTCTTAGGATACAGGCTTAGGATAAAGGAAGTGAGGTATTTTGTTTGTTTGTTTGTTTTTTAATCTAGTGAGCTGGGTCTTAGTATAAAGGCAGTGAGTTTCTGTACATCAGTTTTAATTTCCTAATAATTATAGTAGCAATAACCAGTGCTTATTGAGAACTTACTTTGTGCTGGATTTTGTTCTAAATCCAATGTACTTTTCTTAGATATTTTAGTGAATAAAAAATTGACTTTGCAATATCATAATAACCTTTGAAGTAATCAGAAAGTGCCTGGCTTTACAAAGATCTAGGACTTGCCATTCTTGGTTCTCAAATGCTAGTGCTGGCATCACTGAGAGGGCATAAAGTGAAGGCCTGACAGCCATCCTGTGAATGTCAGACAGCTCTGGACCCACAGAGGAATGTAGACATTCCCTTTTAAAACAATAATTTAACTATGTTAAGGCTGTAGCTCATTTTCTCATTATTTCAAAAATCTGATTTTTTTTTTGAAACAGAATTTCGCTCTTGTTGCCCAGGCTGTAGTGCAATGGTGTGATCAGCGCTCACCGCAACCTCCGCCTCCTGGGTTGAAGAGATTCTCCTGCCTCGGCCTCCCAAGTAGCTGGGATTACAGGCACCCGCCACTTTGCCTGGCTAATTTTTGTATTTTCAGTAGAGACAGAGTTTCACCATGTTGGCCAGGCTGATCTCAAACTCGTGACCTCAGGTGATCTGCCTGCCTCAGCCTCCCAAAGTGCTGGAATTACAGGTATAAGCCACCATGCCCGGCCAAAAATCTGATTTTTAAGGAGCTTTCACTGCCATACAATTCTGTAATGTTAAGCTTCTTCCATATTGCCAACAATTTCAAAGAGCAAAAGGCAGGTATGTAAAAATCACTGAGGGTGGTTTGTAGCATCACTGAAGGTGCTCATTAGGGATAGAGTAATAAGATATTTAAGATATTTATGGAGGTTTAGTAGTGATCTGAGCCCTATACCAGACATATATAGTTACAGATTTCCAGGTAAGGTCAAAACATGGGGAAAATATCCCTTTGTAATATTCCCCCTGGCATTTGTTTTCTCCACCTGCTTGTTTCTCTCTCTCTCTCTCTCTCTCTCTCTCTCTCTCAGAGACAGGGTCTTGCTCTCGCTTGTTGCCCAGGCTGGAATGCAGTGGTACAATCATAGCTCACTGCAATCCTGAAATCCTGGGCTCAAGCAATCCTCTCACCTCAGCCTCTCAAGTAACTAGGACTACAGGCAAGCATCACCAAGCGTGACCTGGAATCTCTTTTAAATAGGATAGAATCCTTTCTGAACTGGCAAAGAATCTTAACATGAAAATGCCTAGGGGGGTGATATTGACCTAAATCTACAATAGGTATAGCCTTTGGCATCAGAGCTGAGGTTTGTCTGAGTAAGACTGTGTGGTGTGATGTGAGGAGAGATTTGGGATGGTGAATTCTTAAGTAAGGTTTAGGGGGAGATGCAGAAAAAGGGTCCAAAGATAAACATCTGACTGCCCCAACCACTGCCTAATAATCAGTATTCCCTTGCGATGCTCAGGCTTCAGAGATTGCCCAGTGACAAGTGACTGCAGTCTGGAAGCATTTAAGATGACTGGCACCAGACTTCTGGCGAACACAGAGGGAGAGCATTTATCCTGCCTGAAGGTTTATTCCATTTATTCCAACAGAAGTGTGATATCTCAGGCATAGGCTCAAGTCCTCTCCTCTCTGGGTATCCATGAGTGATTGCTGCCAACCACTCAGTACCTCCAAGGTCACAGCAGAGCTCTGCAGAGCAAGTCCCCAGCCTGCTGAACCATCAGTCCTTTTTCCTTAGAACACTTCCCATGTCCTGACAAAACAATTCTCTAATCAAAACACCCACAATGTGGTCATTTCTATCCTCACAAAAGATAATATAATTTAAATGAAATTGTGGAATGCTAAACTAGACCCAAACACCAAAGCACTAAAATTTTCTATCAAGCAGAGCCACCTAGTGGTATAATGGAACATTTTTTTAAAATTCCCATTTATTTTCTCACTCTAGTTTACAGTTACCCACTTTAAGACTGTCGCCTCCATCTGTTTTCCTTACCAAACATCTATTTATCCAAGGTAAACAAACCTACAGTTTGTCATAATTGGAAAGTTTTATGACTAAAACAGAAGCTGAGGCAACAGTGTCTCCTTAGAAGGGCAAGAAAATGTCAATACTAATTTATTTCTAAAGATAAAGAGCCCCAGGATATTTACTTTATAGCCTTCTATTTTCTGTAACACACTTCCTCTTCTCCACACTATGCACATATCCACCCATGTAAATGGTCTCATACAATTTATAGGCACGGAGAAGCCTGGTTGCCAATCCCCTCCCTGCTATATACATATAATCTGTGGCAGAAATGAGAAGTACCTTGGGTTGTGATTTGATTCCTTCTCTTCCTTCAAGGTAGGTAAACATTCATAGTCGGCTAGGAAAGAATAAAAGCAAACTCATTGTTAGTTACTGAAATTGTATCTTCTATCCACAATCCTGATACAGTTGAATACCATAGTTCTCTGATCTGTGTGGTTACTTGCGCAAAAATGGCCTCACCAAGGAGTGACAGTGGTGAAAAGATTAATGATGTCAAGGTTCTTGAAATGGAAAAAGCGCTAATAACACAGATACAAAACTTCAACATGCCTCTGACCCTGGAAAGGACACAATTCATCACTGCTTGGTTATTCTGTCCCTGTAGCACCCCAGTGCTCCAAAAGCTAGAATCTGCACGTCTCAGGATAGACACTGGCATAAGATGGCTTCGCCTGAGGTTCCAATGTGTCTGCAGAATGATTTCCATCAGATTGCATGGTAGACAAGAATTGGGTAAAGTGGGAAAACAGCCAATCTTCCTATGGTCATGAGTTCCTTTCTATACACCACTCGTTATTTTTAAGGGCAAAAAAGTTCTTTGATTCTATCACCTATATGTCAAAATAACTCAGCTTTAGTTGTCGAATAGAAATGCCTTTTCCAGTTTTCTGGTTTTAGTGAGTATGACAGAATCATGATTTTATATTTCACAAAATCTCTGGCACAAAACGTAATACAGCAACATAATAAGAAGAGATTGCCTTTCTGTAGTGAATTTTTTTC
Source organism: Theropithecus gelada (assembly GCF_003255815.1). NCBI lineage: Eukaryota > Metazoa > Chordata > Mammalia > Primates > Cercopithecidae > Theropithecus > Theropithecus gelada. Next base: position 149,610,794 of record NC_037672.1, read on the forward strand.
TTCTACTTTTTTTTCTGCATTTTAAAAATTCTACTATGTATGCATATTACTTTTAGCAACTGAAAACAACAAAATGAGATTCCCGAAGTACTATCTCAATGACCCGCCCCATCCTCAAATAGAATGGCTTTACAGAGTCCTTCTTTCCTGTTAGAAATTGTACAGGTTAGCTGAGTGGCTCTTTTTTGAAATCACATCTTGATAAGCCTCTGGTAGTAATAATTCTTTGTTTGTTTGTTTGAGATGGAGTCTTGCTCTGTCGCCCAGGCTGGAGTGCAGTGGTGCGATCTCAGCTCACTGCAAACTCTGCCTCCTGGGTTCAAGCTATTCTCCTGCCTCAGCCTCCCTAGTAGCTGGGAGTACAGACATGCGCCACCACACCAGCTAATTTTGTATTTTCAGTAGAGATGGAGTTTCACCATGTTTGCCAGGCTGGTTTCGAACTCCTGATCTCAGGTGATCCACCTGCCTTGGCCTTTGAAAGTGCTGGGGTTATAGACGTGAGCCACCGTGCCTGGCCTGGTAGTAATAATTCTCATAACCAGTCTCTGAATTTTCCAACTCTACTATAGAGTGTTGAATTTGACAGACTCTAGGGTATTCTTTTTAAGATAAATGGTAAAAAATACAAATGATATGATAATGCTGGGTTTTTATTAATTTAATCTAAGTAGTAAAAATAATTAATTTTTAAAGGGAATTTTAAAAAGAAAAAGCAGCTGTCATCATTTTAAAGTCCCATTATTGATTTACTAAAAAGTAAGGAACATATACTTCCATTACTGCCAGATATCAATTGTAAATTGTTATATGGGTTATGTGTATCACCATCTACATGAGCAATGTCCAATAGAGCATTCTAAAGTGATAGAAATATTCTACATTACACTGTCCACTTAAGTAGCCATTGGCTACTAAACACTCAATATTTTTAACTTTAGTCTTAATTAATTTAAATTTAAATAGCCACATTTGGTGATTGTCTATTACGTTGAACAGCACAGATCTATGGCTACTACATTTGATAAAGTTTTATATCCATAGTCAGTTTATACTTATAGATCTCTAAATTCTGTAATGTATAAGTTAATGCCAGATGCTAACTTTTTCCAGATCATTTGGCCTCAGAGATTTCCTTTCTTGAGTAAAATACCATTTTCTGCTTCAAAAAGACCATTTCAACAACTTGTACAGAAATAAAAACAAGTGGCAACAATTAAGCTGAATATTTAAATATTGTCAGACCAAGTTTATTATCTGCATGTACCAGATCTAATGTGGGTTTGGGCTCTGTCTCACTCCAGGATTTATTGAGATATTTATAAAGCTGTTGCAGCCTTCTGTTACTAAAGAGGAAAGAAAAAAAAAAAAAAAACTTTAGGTTACCACATACCATTTCTATTCATGCTGTTCATCCATTTATCAAGCTCTTCCATTTCAATTTCCATAACAGAGGGTGTATCTTCCTCAAAAATAGGGCTAGAAATAGAGAGCAAAAGGCTTGTTGGAAAGAAATGTGAAATGTGTCTGATTTCATTTGGAAAGAGACTAGAGTGCTGATCCTGAGGAAGATGAACTTGATTCAGTGCCTTATGCTCTAGGGAAGCCTGAGGGCTTGCCCTTGTCCAAACTATCAAACTTCAATAGGAAGAAAGGCTACCACACAAACATACATTTATCACAGGTCCAAAAGTGGGGTGCCCACAGGCCCAGCAAGTGGACTAAAAAGGGAACCCAGGAGACTGACTGCTCCCCTGAAGGTACAAAGTCAAGTCTGCAAGGCTCCCAGGGTGAGGCCCTTCCGGGGAGTCGCCACATTAAGCATTTTAGCCTTGCTTAATTTCACTTCCTCTTCCTTGGGGTTTTTTGATCAGTGCCCCAGGTCAAGAGGCCACTGTCTGCAGGCTATAGTTATCACCTGTCCCTTCAATTCCCAGGCCTTTCTCTCCTGGAGAAATGGAGCAGTTGCTTTCAGAAATTCCCCGCTCTCACTTGCAGAAGCTCAAAGTGCACAGTCAAGGGACAGAGCCCATGGTTAGTGGAGATGGGGCTGGGGAAGGAGGGACCACCAGCTCTGAAAGCAGCGTAGGCAGTACACTGTGTAGAGGAAGCCACAGTTTCTAAACCAGGAGGCTGCTTGGAAGGTGGGGAGGGGATGGCATCACCCCAGAACATGCTTCTGAGTGGAGGCTTGTTTTTCTCTCTCCCACCCCTCCTTCCCTCCCTCCTCTCCCTTCCTCCTGCTCCTCCCACTCTTCCCTTCTTCCTCCTCTCTCTCTCCCATCCCTGGGGGTTCTTGCTGTGCAAACTTCTGCTTCGACCAGGGCTCCCCTGCTAAATACCAGCTCAAGTATCTTTGCAGGTGATAAAATTTCTAATCAGAGTAAATGAAACGACATCCTTGAAATACAACTAGGGATGGAATATTTAACTGCTATGCACTTGAAATTGGCAGCAGTCAGAATTCTTTCCTGAATGTAGGACAATGAAATAAAGCAGATGACACACTGTCCTTGCCCAGATCACATTCACACGCTGGACAGGGTTTGGGGATGCCAGCACATCCTCCCTTAGGCTACCAGGGATCTCCAGCCCAGCCTGGGAAGCAGGAGAGCTCCGCAAGGTGTCAGAACAAAAACACCTGAAAAGGCAGCTGTCTGCCCTAACTGTTGCTGTTCACACCCCAGGTGGATCAGAAGCAGCAGGGAAAACTTACACTTTCACGTTTTCATTTCCCAGTTCATCTAAAAGGAAATGAACATAAAGGTCATGTTAGCTTTGTTCTTCCGTAACAACTTTTAATCTCAACAACAGCTGAAGTCTGCTTTACAAAGAGAGCAAAATGACATTAAATAATGTTTTTAAAGGAGCGATCCTTAACTTAGAGTTAAACAAGTGCGGATTGCCATATTGAAACGAGGTCCTAATCCCTGTGAAATCTGCTTTCTTTTAGATGTGGATGGTCAGCTGAGAACACTCACTTCAGATCAGATGTTCATCTGTCTTTATGTTTGACATCCACAAGAAGAGGAAAACAGTGGTAAGGAAAGGCAAGGGAGGGTGAAACAAGAGGGCTTGCTCCTTGGCCTCCCTCAGTAAAATGTCCCAGATCTAAAGGTTGCTGCTTCATTTCCTGTGATACACCATGCTGAGCACTGTGGCACTGTGCCCCACTCCTGGCAGAGGATGTGGACTCTTCCATCAAGGGCTCCCCTTGGAATTTTCCTTTTACCCCTGCTCTTTGCATGACCGGATCCCTCACATCCTCAGGGTCCCAGCTTAAATACTCTTTCCTCAGGGAGGCCTTTCCCACCTCCTCTATATAAAGCAGGGCCCGTCTTTCCTGTTGCTCCCCAGCTCAGCACCTTGCTTGCATCCTTCATAATATTGGCCACAATTTCTCATTGGTCAACTCGTCTGTTTGATTTTTTTTTTTTCTGTCTGTCTCTCTCACTGGACCATAAGTACAAAGGGGCAGTGATCGTGTCTGTCTTACACATTGTGGTATCCCCTCAGCTCTGAGCCAGCTAGCACAGTACCTGGTAAATGCCTAGTCAATATCAGTAGAATAAATGATTAGGTGTTAACCTCAATTGTCCAGCACTGGGGTTCAACTCATGTCCAATATTTTGGACTTAGCATAGTGAAACTTCCAAGAAGCCTGTTTTTAGTTCCCGTTGGTTGAGGTGAGAGTCAGGTAACTGTTTACAAAATGCCTCTAACGCACATCAGACTCCAAATGAACAAGTGGTGAGAATTGGAGCCTGATGTCCCAGCTGAAGCCCTGTTTCATTTGGCAGGAGAACCAACACATCCAGAGAAATGAGGCAATGATGTTGAGTGGATAACATAGGCCTGCTGCACGATTTATGATGTGAAAATGATTGAAAAGCAAACTATTTTGTAGGGACCACCCAATAGTCAGAGGTTTCTGATCCTTGGCAATCAGAGGCCTCCTATTGTCTGTCCTGGAGAAATGGAGGTCCTCAGTGAAGGAACACAACCAGCAGACACCTGGAACTGAGTTCCTGGCGGCAGTGAGCTGCTGTAATTTCCTGTGTGTTGGCAAGCTTGAATGGCATTGCTAATCCAGGAAAGCTGGGCACAGATGTAAGTTTCATGCCATCACTGCTTGCCTTCCAAGAGCTGCAGGCTACGTCCTCTTGCCCTCCGGTAGGAATCTAAAGCTTCCTGCAGGTGCCTGACTCCTCAGAAACTTAGATGGGAAAAGGAGAATACACACACACACACACATATCATAAACACACACTTTCTATCTAAAATATACAGGCCATTTCCTTAAGGAATTTTACTATAAATAAAGCTCCTACACAATTGAACATCCCTACAGGTGACCCATAAAGATCCTCCTGTTTTGTCACCCCCTCCTCCTCCCTCTCCCTTTTTTCCTGCTGAATAACCCCTGAGTAATTTCCCAGAGAGCAAGTGGCTGCATGGCCCCACCGCTGTCGGCATGGATTTATCTTTATTATCTGGGTTCCCCACAGGCTTCAGGGTGAGCAAAAGCTAGCCTGCATGCAGATGAAGGAAAACTTTTAAAAGCCATTACAAAAGTGCTCCAGATGCACCAAATGTGAAGCTCCTGTAATCAGTATTAAAACAGAGCAAAAAGCTTTCTGTGGCCTCATCTTCCCTGCTCCATGGCTATTACCTCTGCTCCAGCCACCATGGCAACAGAAAAACATCTGGGAGGGCACACAAAGAGCAGAGCATTAAACCAGGAGGGAGACCAATTACTTGTCCTCAGCAGTCAGGCTCTGCCCGCTCCACTCCACCGGCCTACATCTATTTGCGAATAGCCACCTATTCCCTTTGCAACCAGGAGGCAAATGCAGCTCTTACAAAGCTCCATCTCAACCCCCCTTTCCATTTTCCCTCCAACAACCCTTCCATTTCATCTCCTCCGACCCACTTTGTCCTCCTCCTTCAGTTCCTACGTGACCCCCACTTAGCCTGACAGTACCCTCCTCTCAGATCCTCTCCTTTGTGCATTTGATAGTGGGGTTGTCTGGTGGAGGCTAGAGGAGGGCAGGAGCTACAGGAGCCTCTGTCTTCCTTATCTTGTTTCCATGCTGAGCAGTGAGCAAGAGAAAGAGTCTCTTTCCAGAAGATTTACTGAGCAAGCCAGGCATCATGTAGCCACAGCCTGTTTAAAGTGGTAGTTTATTGCCAGCTGTTTCCCCTGCAGCTCTTTCAGAGAGACCTCGCACATCAAGACACTGCAGATTTAATGCCGGGAGGTCTAGGAAGAATGATAGCAGAACATCACATTACTACACCATGTTTCCCTTTCCCTGGACATGAAATGGACAAGCCCAAAGGAAAAAGTAATTTCCAATCAGATGAAGTGTTCTAAAAGTTTTGGCCAAGTCCTCTCCCAGTGTCGATAATAAAGACTTATTTCCTGGTATAGTATAACAGACCAGGCTCTATCCATGTGGGGTAAGAAACAGTATGTCTGCTTCTGACTTTCCCAGGGGATGTAGTGTGCAGGTATCCATGCCCTCCTGTAAAGCATTTCTGTGGGAGCTTTCCAAGCAACATACTGCTCTGACCTTCCATGATAATTGTATTTTACCTGAAAAAAATCACATTTTGCTAAAGTAAACATTCTGCTTTTATGAACTTTGAGCATTCAGTTTTTCTGAAATGATATCCCTCTGTTAAGCAGCTAGTGATCATGTCTGTATTAAAGCATTGGCTGATAAGAGAAAAAAATTCAAATAAAACTATCTATCAAAAACTTTCGTGATAAGCCAATTGTTTTGAAATTCTAAGTTTTCTCTGTTGTATGTTTTAAAGTTAGGCATATTTAAGGTAAAAACAATGTACCAATTCATAGTAAGGATAATGTACAAATTTGGCTTTCCCTCTGAGAGTAGATGTTCTTTAAAAAACATTCTAACAGTCTTTAATTAAGTCACTTATTCAACAAACAAACAAACAGCTAGTGTGTGTTGGGCTAGGCATTGAGTTAGGTAAAGGGATGATAATAAGCTAGCACTTAGCCCTTATGCCAGGTTCTGACTTTTTCTAAGTGATTTGCCTATATAAACCATTTAATTCTCACAACTCTATGAGGTAGGTGTTGAATTTGCGCATTTTACAGATGAAGAAACTTAATCAGAGAGTCACAGTGCCAGGAAGTGCAAGCCAACCAAGCAGTGTATGTGGTTTGAGTCTGGACTGTCAACCTCAATGCCACACTGTCACACAACACAAATAAGACCAGTTCTTGGTTCTCTTGGGCCTTAACGACAACATAACCCAGAAAGAAAAGAAGAAAGATAAGAAAAGAAAAAAGGAAAGAAGGAAGGAAGGAAGGAAGGTAGGAAGGTAGGAAGGAAGGAAGGAAGCAAGCAAGCAAGGAGGGAAGCTAGTCACCAACTTATGACAATATGAATACTGTGAACAAAGAGTGTGAACAAAGTATTCTGAGAGCACAGAAGAGGTGGTAATTAATTTTGCCTAGGGAGGATTATTCAAGGCTTCCTAAAAACTGGACCCTAGCAATGGGGTGTGGTGGCTCGCACCTGTAATCCCAGTGCTTTGGGAGGCTGAGGTGGGAGGATCACTTGAGCCTAGGAGTTTGAGGCTTGCCCGAGCAACACTGCAAGATGCTGTCTCTACAAAACATTTTTTTAAAATATAAAAAACTACCCAGGCATGGTTGTACAGGCCTGTAGTACCAGCTACTCTGTAGGCTGAGGTGGGAGGATCGCTCGAGCCCAAGAGTTTGAGGCTGCAGTGAGCTAGGATCGTGCTACTGCATTCCAGCCTGGGCGACAGAGCAAGGCCCTGTCTCTTAAGCAAAACAAAAACAGACCTGGGCCCTAAAAAATAGGATGGCAGATTGCCAAGCAGACAAGAAGAAAATTCCAGATGGAAGAAATGGTATCAACCAGGCATGGAGGCACCCTGAAAGTCAAGTCATGTTCTGGGAACAGCAAATACTTCAAGTTACAGTGGAGGATACAGGGGCCATGTCTGAGGTTGAGGCTGGCTCTCACTTGTAAATGGCTTTTGAACCATGGGACTTTCCCAATGAAATTCAATGAAAAATCAATTCCTGGATTTGGAGCCTAAGAGTCCCACCATGTGAGTGGATACCTCTGACATCCCCCCAACCCTTGACTCCATTAGGTAAAACCAGCCACGGTTTGGGGAAGGAAATCATGACTTTCCCTGAATTCTAAAAAATTTAAAAAGCTCTGTTTGTTTGTTTTTTCTTAAGCTTAGAAAGAAGCCTCCATATGACTATGTTATTAGGAAGTCCTGAAATTTCAAGCAGTGGAGAAACATGTGTATTTCCTACTTCCTTGGAATCTATTATGTCAGCCTCTGCCATGAAAGGAAATACTCCTTGGGGCTTCTTTCCCAGCTCACATTTGCCTCAGCTGCTGGCAATGAAAGGTTCCTGTGGCACAGGGACAGTGAGGGAGGCATGTGGGACAAAGGCATAGCCCCAAAGCCAGAGGTGCCCTGTAGTGGGAGTGAGGGACATAAAGTGAGTTTTGTATACATGTATGACTATGTATTGTATTAGAGATGTTCCTATCCTTTGAGTAACTTTTTGGAAAGACTATAAAGGCTTCAACTTAAAAATCAAATCTGAGCCAAGCACGGTGGCTCACACCTGTAATCCCAGCACTCTGGGAGGCCGAGGTGGGCGGATCATGAGGTCAGGAGATTGAGACCATCCTGGCTAACACGGTGAAACCCCGTCTCTACTAAAAATGCAAAAAATTAGCCAGGCGTGGTGGCGGGCGCCTGTACTCCCAGCTACTCAGGAGGCTGAGGCAGGAGAATGGCGTGAACCTGGGAGGCGGAGCTTGCAGTGAGCTGAGATGGCGCCACTGCACTCCAGCCTGGGCAACAGAGCAAGACTCCATCTCAAAAAAAAAAAATAGAATCGAGTAATTTTTACTACCACAAGCCAAAAGTACCCAAGTCTGCTTTGGACCTAGAACTACCCTGACCCCTAGCACGTGATGCTTCTTAAATCAGAACTGAATACTCTCAAAGTGGGTCTCTGACTGAGGGAATTTCTATCTAATTGGTTTTCAGATTGATGTTACTAATCTTTAGACAGTTGAAGAATTTGGTTATAAAAGTTAGCATAGCTTCAATGGGAACAAGAACAATGCTTCCTCCAGGACTTTTCAGGATCAGATTGGGATGTGGGGTGGCGGAGAAAATAAAATCTGTGACAGAAATATAGATGAAAGAATGCTCTTCTTGTGGTGATGACCCCAGGGCCTCTAACCTTCCCATCCCTAACCCTAATCTGACCCACTCCTTGATCAGCCTTTCTCTTTCCCCAGTGATGGGAAATGTTATACTGGCTTATTGGCCAAAATTATACGGGATCTTCATCTGGAGATGGCAGCAGCAGAAAAGCATCCCCCAGAAATATGCAGGTTCAGGTCCACACCACTGCGATAAAGTGAGTATTGCAATAAAGCAAGTCACATTAATTTTTTAGTTTCCAAATGCATAAAAAGTTATGTTTTTCCTACAGTGTAGTCTATTAAGTGTGCAACAACATTGTATCTACAGAGAGAATGCGTATACCTTAATTTAAAACACTTTATTGCTAAAAAATGCTAATGATGGTCTGAGCCTTCCGCGAGTTGTAATGATTTTTCTGGTGGACGGTCCTGCCTTGATGTTGATGGCTACTGACTGCTCAGGGTGGCAGCTGCTGATGGTTGGAAAGGCTGTGGCAATGCCTTAAAGTAAGATCACAGTGAAATGTGTCACATTGATTGACTCTCTTCCACAAAGATTTCTCTGTAGCATATGATGCTGTTTGATAGCATTTTACCCGCAATAGAATTGCGGTAAATGCGGTAAAACGATTGGAGACGATTCTCACAAAACCTGCTGCTGCTCTACCAACTATGTTTATGGAATATTCTAAATCCTCTGTTGTCATTTCAACAATGTTCATGGCATCTTCACCAGGAGTAGATTCCATCTCAAAAACAACAACAACAAAAAAACCCCATTTTATTTGTTAATTCAGAAGAAGCAATTTCTCAGCCACTTAATGTTTTATCATGAGATGGCAGTAATTCCATGGCATCTTCAGGCTTCACTTCTTATCCTAGTTTTCTTGCTATTTCTACCACATCTGCAGTGACCCCTCCACTCAAGTCTTGAACCCTTCAAAGTCATCCGTGGGTCTTGGAATCAACTTCTTCCAAAATCCTATTGATGCTGATATTTTGACCTCCTCCTATGAATCGGAAATGTTCTTAATGGTATCTAGAATGGTGAATTCTTCCCAGAAGATTCCTTCCCAAATTTATCAGAGGACTCACCACCTATGGCAGCTATGGCCTTACAAAATGTATGTCTTAAACAATAAGACTTGAAATTCAAAATGACTCCTTAATCCATGGACTGCAGAATGGATGTTGTATCAGGAGGCATGAAAACATTAGTCTCCTTGTACATCCCCATCAGGGCTCTTGGGTGACCAGGTGCATTGTCAATGAGCAGTAATAGTTTTAGTGGAATCTTGTATTTTGAGCAATAGGTCTTAATGGTGGGCTTAAAATATTCAGTAAACCATGCAATAAACAAATGTGCTAACATCCAGGCTTGGTTGTTCCACTTACAGAGCACAGGCAGAGCAGATTTAGCATAATTCTTAAGAGCTGTCATATTTTCAGAATGGTAAATAAGAATAGGCTTTAACTTAAAGTCACCAACTACAGTAGCTTCTAACAAGGGAACCAGCGTATCTTTTGAAGCTTTGAAGTCAGGCAGTGACTTCTCCTCTCTAGCTATTAAAGTCTTAGATGGCATTTTTTTTTTTTTAAGTAGAGACAGGGTTTCACCATGTTGGCCAGGCTGGTCTCAAACTCCTGACCTCAAATGATCTGCCTCAGCCTCCCACAGTGCTGAGATTACAGGCATGAGCCACCATGCCCAGTCAGACGGCATCTTCTTCCAATAGAGGACTGTTTCATCTACATTGAAAATCTATGGTTGAGCGTAGCCACCTTCATCAATGATTTGAACTAGGTCTTCTGGATAACTTGCCGCAGCTCCTATATCAGTCCTTGCTGCTTCATCTTGCACTGTTATGTTATAGAAATGGCTTTTTCCCTTAAACCTCATGAACCACCCTCTGCCAGCTTCCAATTCTTCTTCTGCAGCTTCCTCACCTCTCTCAGCCTTTGTAGAATTAAAGAGAATTAAGGCCTTGCTCTGAATTACGCTTAGGCTTAAGAGAATGCAGTGACTGGTTTGATCTTCTCCTCAGACCACTGAAACTTTCTCTGTATCAACAATAATACTGCTTTGCTTTCCTATCATTGTATGTTCACTGAGTAGCACTTTTAATTTCCTTCAAGAACTTGTTCTTTGCATTTACAACTTGGCTAAATGCTTGGCACAAGAGGCCTGGTTTTCAGCCTATCTCAGCTTTCAACTTGCCTTCCTCACAAGGCTTAATCATTTCTAGCTTTTCACTTTAAATGAGAGATATGTGACTCTTCCTTTCATTTGAACACTTAGATGCCATTGTAGGGATATGAATTGGCCTAATTTCAATATTGTTCTGTATCAGGAAATAGAGAGGCCTGAAGACAGGGAGAGAGATGGGGAATGGCCTGTCGGTGAAGTAGTCAGAATACACACAATGTTTATCCATTAAGTTCACTGTCTTCCGTGAGCATGGTTTCAGGCACCCCAAAACAATTACAACAGTAGTATCAAAGATCACTGATCATGGATCACCATAACAGGCACAGCAATATTGAGAACATTTGAAATATTGTGAGAATTATCAAAATGTAGTGCAGAGACACAAAGTAAACATGTGCTGTTGAAAAAATGATACCAATAGACTGGTTCGATGCAATGGTTGCCACTTCAATTTGTTTAAAAAAAAAAAAGCAATACCTGTAAAGTGCAATAAAGCAGAGTGCAACTAAACAAGGCATGCCTGTATTTTAAAATTCCATTAAACTTTTTTTAAAGAAAGGAATATGCATATATTCACTTCTGGAAAATTTCATTGAAACGTATTATTTATTACTATTGTAAGTAGTCCTTGTTGCTTAATTTTAAAACGTCTCTACTCCTTCTCCAATCCCACCCCCAGCTGCAGGCAGGTTTTAGGATAATACTCACATGTCTGTAAAGCACTCTGAGATCCTTGGCTAGAAGGTTCTGTATCAAAGCAAAGAATATTTTGTTTTATTGATTTTTCACTAACACATGAAGCAATTTTCTGGAAATGGGAAAACACCAAATATTTACCTTGCTTAGTTCTTTTTCTTTTATAGTATGTTGCAAGGAATACCACAGATAAAAGTAAGAGGACCAATAAAATCAAAGGGATCAACACCATCAGTATAAACTGTAACTGATTTTCATCCGGAGCAATGTCGGTAGAATTTATATTTGCAGTTAATGTTTCTGTGGCGGTCACTGCAGCAAATATGCTTGGAGTAGTCACTTCATTTGGTCTTTCAGATTCCTCAGTTGTATCTCCTGAGTGTTCTAATTGCTCAAAATTACCTGTGGGAACAGATACAAAATTGAGATTGCCATGGAGACAAAGTTAGTATGTTATATTGTCAATGATTTTAAAATTATTCCTAGATACATTCTGTGATAAACTTGACCCATTATACCTGGGCTCCAAGCTAAGTGTGACACAGAGCATTGATTTAACATAAATGAAGCTCAAGCTGGGAGTGTATTGAACATGGAATCAGAGCTCAGAGAAAAACCTTCCGCAAAGGTAGGCAGTTTTGCATTGACCAGACATTTCAGATGCGCTTAAGCAAAGGGCGTTAGGAAGCTGCCCCATGTTAAGGGTGATGTTCCAAGCCAAGTTATGTGATAGTACAGGACGTCTCCTGTAGGGTATGATAATATTTTAATAAGATGTCTGAATAAATTTAAGTTCACCTTTACTAAAAGTTAAGTACATGCCATACAGCACTTTTAGATGTAAACAAATGCACTCTGTGTCCTAATTTTTTTTTTTTTTTTTTTTGTGGGAGAGTCTTGCTCCATTGCCCCGGCTGGAGTGCAGTGGAATGATCTCAGCTCACTGCAACTTTCACCTCCTGGGTTCAAGCGATTCTCGTGTCTCAGCCTCCAGAGTAGCTGGGATTACAGGCACGTGCCACCATACCCAGCTAATTTTTGTATTTTTAGTAGAGACAGGGTTTCACCATGTTGGCCAGGCTGGTCTCAAATTCCATGCCTCAAGTGATCCACCTGCCGCAGTCTACCAAAGTGCTAGAATTGCAGGTGTGTCTTTACTAAAAATACAAAAATTAGCCAGGCATGGTGGCACATGCCTGTAATCCCAGCTACTTGGGAGGCTGAGGCAAGAGAATCGCTTGAACTCAGGAAGCAGAGGTTGCAGTCAGCCAAGATCGTGCCATTGAAACTTCAGCCTGGGCAACAAGAGCAAAACTCCGTCTCAAAAAAAAAGAAAAAGAAAAGGAAAATAAAAACCATCAGGATGGGAAAGGACTACTGACTTGATGACTATCTGAAAAACTTTTCCTTACCTGTCTAAGCAGTAGTCATGGTAAGGTAAGCTGAAGGTCTTTTTCCTAATATCATGTAATGTTGCCTACCTTTCAGAAGGGGCCAACTGAAGAAAATACCTTGTAAGTTATCAAATGAGATAATTTATAAGAAATTATAAGAATTTATAAGAAAGTTCTTCTAAGGTGAAAGGAACTATGCAGATAGAGAAGTCAGCTGCTTTAAACCACACTCTGTGGTATAGGTTAGGCAATTACTGCATAGAATGATCGAACTGGACAATGCAGAGCCAATTCAACAGTTCATCTATCTTCATAATCCCGTAACAATGGAGTCCTCTGATTTTGGTTGAAACAAAAATGTTTGGTCACGCTATGAATTGAATGTTTGTATTCCCCTCTAGTTCATATATTGAAGCCCTAATCCGCAATGTGATGGATTAGGGCTAAGAGGTGAGGCCTTTGAAAGGTCATTAGGTTTAGGTGAGGTTATGAGAGTGGGGCCCCTGTGATGGGATTATTGCTCCTACAAGAAAATAAGAAAACCAGAGTTCTCTCTCCTTGCCATGTGTGGATACGGAAAGAAGGTGGCGACTGCAGGCCAGGAAGAGAGTTCTCACCAAATACTGAATCTTCTAGCACCTTTGATCTTGAATTTCCCAGCCTCCAGAACTGCGAGAAATAAATGTCTGTTGTTTAAGTCCCGCAGTTTGTGGTATTTTGTTATGGCATCTGAGCTAAGACAATAAGAATCTAATTGTGTTGATTGTATGAATAAATACTTCAGTCTCCCACAGCAGGGAATTCATTTGATAATCCCTTTAGTAAATGCAACCCCAAACCGTCAGAATCAATTACAAACTGCAGAGTAAACTCGCTGGCGTTTCTCACGTGTATATGCCAAAGGCAGGATTGAAAACATAACTACCAAGTTTTGAAGAGAGGAGGGGCTTCAAGATGGCCGACTAGATGCAACTGGCACTCATCTCCTTCACAAAAAATAACAAAAGTTGTGAGTAGACAGGCTACATTTTGAATTGATCATTTAAGAGAGAACACTGGAATTCAACAGAGTAGTGACAGAAAACACTTAAAGCAAGGAAGGAGAGGGAAATAAGACATCCTTCTTGGCTGAAAATGGTTGGGAGCCTGGAGAAGCTCCCCAGTGTGGGGAAAGGGTAAATGGTCCATATTTCCACTGCAGACTCCTGCAGCCTAGCCATGGGACAGCCCCTCAACTATCACAGGCCCTAAGACTAACATTGAGAGCTGCCTGTAGACTGTGCAATGGCATTTCTCCAGAGAGGGATCTTACGCAGAGTCTCACACACCCCTGAGCCCTAGTGGCTACAGCACAGTGCCACTGTGAGCGCCCAGCCCCCATCAGACTGTATCCTGCCCTAGGGCCCAACAGCCCCTGCATCTCCATGTCTCTGGAGCCCCTGCCTGCAGCCACCACTGCTGCTGCTGCTGCTGCCAGGGTCAAGGTAGGAGCCACTGGCAGCACCCCTCCCCCGATCCCCGGCCAGCAGAGGGGCACTCACACATGTTTATGTGCCTCAAGGACAAACTCCACTGTTCGCAGCTAATTGCTGCTATAAACTGCTGCTGCTGGGGCCAAAGCATGAGCAAAGCATGCCCCTGCCCCAGCTGGCTGCCTATGGTTGCTCCCACCGAAAGCAATCCCATCCTCCGCAGTAGTGGACAGCAGTGTAGTCACTGCTGCCTTCACCTGAGCTTTCCATCAGCAGCCTGGGGATTGCTTCACTGCTGCCTTTTATAGCCAGATACTGCATGCACCACCAGAGAGTCAAAGAACAGGTCTGCACAGGCCTGCTCTCTACCAGTGCAGTACTTGAGCGTGCCACTTGGGGCCTGGTGATTGCCCAGCCCAGTTCAGTCCATCACCACTGACACAACAGCATTCCTCCCAGAGACCTGAGGTTGGGACTACCCATTCTGCTGCCACCATCATAGTTGGCATCCACCCTCATGTACCAGCTACAGGCCTGGGGACTGGCCTGCCCAGTCCATTGTAACCACTGCCAACACCAGCACAGGTATTTGGGACCCAGAGTGTTGTCCTGCCAACACCCACACCAATCTGCCTACCTGCCTGGTTAACCGCTACCATTTCTAGCACCCAAGCAAGACACCCGGAGGCCAAAGAACCAGCCTGCCTGGACACACTAACACCAGTGCCAGTGTATGCTGCCTTGGGACCTAGGGACAGATATGTCCAACCCACCTCTGTCACCACTGGGGCCTGAAGGCTGGCCCATCTGGTATCCTAGTCCCCAGCAAAACTTCACCACAGCCTCCACTAACAACCATATCCTAAGCTGCTGGGGAAGCCACAGATACTACTGACACTGGTTCCAGCAGAATAAATCATATGGAGACTACACTAATGTACATACCCAGAATCAAAGCCAAAGCACTCTACCTAACGAACATCATAGAAACACCTTACTTTCATAGGGGAGAACTTTTTCCTCCCCAATGAAAGTAAATTCAGAGGCCGGGAGCAGTGGCTCATGCCTGTAATCTCAGCACTTTGGAAGGCTAAGGCAAGCAGATCACCTGAGGTCAAGAGTTCGAGACCAACCTGACCAACTAAAAATACAAAATTAGCCAGGCGTGGTGGTGCATGCCTGCAATCCCAGCTACTTGGGAGGCTGAGGCAGGAGAATCGCTTGAACCTGGGAGGTGGAGGTTGCAGTGAACCAAGATCACGCCATTGCACTCCAGCCATGAGAGGATACAGAAAAACAATACCCAAATTAGAAAACAATTCAGGGTATGAATGAGAGAAGTTCACCAAAGAGATAGAGATAATAAAAAAGAACCAAACAGATTCTGGATCTGAAGAATTCATAAAATAAAATACACTTGAAAGCTTCAACAATAGACTAAATCAAGCAGAAGGAAGAATCTCAGAATTTGAAGACAGGTCTTTTGAAATAACCTAGTCAGATAAAAATAAAGAAAAAAGAATGCAAAAAGCCTATGTGACATATGGGATACCATAAAGCAAGAAGGCAAAGAGAAAATGAGTGTTAGAAAGCCTATTAAATGAAACAAGGCCAGATGCAGTGGCTCATGCCTCTAATCACAGCACTTTGGGAGGCCGAGGAGGGAAGACTGCTTGAGCTCATGAGTTCAAGGCCAGCCTGGGCAACATGGCAAAATTCCATCTCTACTAAAAATACAAAAATTAGCTGGGTGTCGTGGCATGCTCCTGTAATCCCAGCTACTCAGGAGGCTAAGGCAGGAGGATCGTCTGAGCCCTGGAGGCAGAGGTTGCAGTGAGCTGAAACTGTGCCACTGTACTTCAGCCTTAGCAACAGAGCCAGATCCTGCTTTAAAAAAAAAGAAAAGAAAAAGAAGACCTATTTAATGAAACAATAGATGAAACTCCCCAAGTCTAGCAAGAGATTTAGACATCCAGATACAGGAAGCCCAGAGTTCTCCAAATAGATACAATTCAACAAAGGACTTCTCCACAGCACATTACAGTCAAATTGTCAAACATCAAAGACAAAGAAAGAATCTAAAATTAGCAAGAGAAAAGCATGTAGTCACCTATAAAGGAACCCCTGTCAGACTAACAGTTAATTTCTCCACAGAGATCTTATAGGCCAGGAGAGAATGGGATGATATATTCAAAGGACTGAAAGAAAACAAAACAACAACAAAAACGTTGTCATCCAAGGATTCTATACCCAGCAAAGTTATCCTTCAAAAACAAAGGAAAAACAAAGTCTTTCCCAGACATACAAAAGCTGAGGGAATTCATTACCACTAGACTGGCCCTAAAAGAAATGCTTAAGGGAGTCCACTGAGAAGCAAAAGTACAATATCTATCATCATGAAAACACGTGAAAATACAAAACCCACTGGTAGAGCAAACACACACACACAAGGAAAAGACTAAAATGTTACCACTACAGAAAACCACCAAACCATAATAAAGACAAATAAGAGAGAAAGAAAGGAACAGTGGATAGACAAAACAATCATAAATCAATTAATAAAATGAGAGGAAGGAGCCCTGATATATAAATAATAATCTTAACTGTCAATGGATTAAACTGTTCACTTAAAAGATACAGGCTGGCTGAATGGATTTAAAAAACACACAGACACAACACAACTACATGCTACCTACAAAAAACTCATCTCGCCTATAAAGATACACATAGACTGAAAGTAAAGGGATGGGAAAAGATATTCCATACAAACAGAAGCCAAAAGCAAGCATGAGTAGCTATACTTATGTCAAATAAAACAGACTTCAAGTCAAAAACGGAAGAAATAGACAAAAAGGTCATTATATAATAATAAAGTGATACATTCAGCAAGAGAATATAGCAATTCTAAACATATATGCACCTAAAATTGGGAGCACCCAGATATATAAAGCAAATATTATTAGATCTAAAGGGATAGGTAGAATCTAATACAAGAGTTGAGAAATAGAACACCCACTCTCAGCATTAAACAGATCATCTAGATAAAAAAAAATAATAACAAAGGAACATTGGATTTAAATGGCACCTTACACCAAATGGACCTAAAAGAACGTTTACAGAACATTTCATCAAACAGTGCCAGAATATACATTCTTCTCATCAACACATGGAACATTTTCCAGGATAAACAATGTTAGAACACAAAACAAGCTCAACACATTTTTAAAAATTGATATCATATCAAATATCTTCTCAGACCACAATGGAATAAAACTACAAGTCAATAACAAGAAGAATTTTAGAGACTGTACAAGTACATGGAAATTAAATAGGAAATTTTTTAAAAAGGCTTGAAACAAATAAAAATGGAAACACACCATACTAAAACCTATGGTATATAGCAAAAGCAGTGCTCAGAGGTAAGTTTATAGTAACTACCTACATCAAAGAAGTAGAAAGATTTTAAGTAGACAATCTAGTGATGCATCTCAAGGAACTAGAAAAGCAAGAGCAAATCAAATCCAAAATTAGTAGAAGGAAAGAAATAATAAAGATCAGAGAGAACTAAATGAAATAGACTAAAAACAAACAAACAAAAAATAAACAATACTATGATGAGCTATTATCTCATTGAATGGTTATTTTTGGGCACAGTGGCTTATACCTATAATCTCAGCATTTTTGGAGGTCAAGGCAGGAGGATCACCTGAGGTCAGGAGTTTGAGACCAGCCTGGACAGCTAAAAATACAAAATTTTTAGCTCTACTAAAAATATAAAAACTAGCTGGGCATGGCGGCACACATCTGTAGTTCCAGCTACTTGGGAGGCTGAGGCAGGAGGATCACTTCAACCCAGGAGCTAGAGGTTGCAGTAAACTGAGATCACACCACTGCACTCCAGCCTGGGTGACAGAGCAAGATTCCATCTCAAAAGAAAAGAAAATAAAAGGTTATTGTTGAAAAGGCAGAAGCAGTAGATGCTGGCAAGAATGCAGAGATAAGGGAACTCTTACACACTGTTGGTGGGAATGTAAATTAGTACAGCCACTATGGAAAACAGTATGGCAATTTCTCAAAAAACTAACAATAGAACTACCACACAATCTGCAATCTCACTACGGGATATTTATCCAAAGGAAAATAAATTAATATATCAAAGGAATAACTGCACTCGCATGTTCATTGCAGCACTATTCACAATAGCCAAGATATGAAATCAACCGAAGTATCTATCAGCAGATGAATGGATAAAGAAAATGTGGTATATATACACAATGGAATACTATTCAGCCATAAAAAAGAATGAAATCATGTCTTACGCTGAAACATAGATAGAGCTGGAGGTCATTATTTTAAGTAAAATAAGACAGGCACAGAAAGATAAATACCTTATGTTCTTGCTCATATGTGGTAGCTTAAAAAGTTGATCTTATGAAGGTAGAGAGTAGAATTATAAATACCAGAGGCTGGGAAGGGTGTGTGGGTAAGAGCAGGGGAAGAAGAGAGGGTAGTTAATGGGTAGAAACATACAGTTAGATAGACAGTGTAAGTTATAATGCTCAATAGTAGAGTAGGATGACTGTAGTTAACAATAATATATTTTATATTTCAAAGTAGCTAGAAGATGGGACTTGAAATGTTCTCAGCACACAGAAATGATAAATACTCAAAGTGATGGCTACCCCAAATACACTGACTTGATCATTATAGATTCTATCCATGTAACAAAAAATACACATGTGCCCTATAAGTATGTAAAATATTATGTATCAGTAAAAATCTACCACTTATTGATCTCTGCCTTCTGAGTTAAGCGACTTTGTCCTACATTTACAGTAGTCCCCCATTATCCAAGGGCAACATGTTTCAAGGCCCCAGAAGATGCCTGAAATTATGGGTAGAACTGAACCCCACATACACTGTGTTTTTTTCTAAACACACCTATGATAAAGCTTAGTTTTGTAAATTAGGCCCAGTAAGCAATGAACAATAACTAGTAATAAAATAGAACAATTACTACAATATACTATAATAAAAGTATGTGCATGTGATCTCGCTCTCAAAATATCTTATTGTACTATACTATTTTTAGCCACCGTTGACCATGGGTAGCTGAAATCATGAAAAACAAAACTGTGGATAAGGGGGGACTACTCTATATGTCTTTAAAATTGGGTGAGTCAATAATGTATTCACATATATGTTAAAGCCTTTGATATGTCATGTATCAACCTGGACTAGTAAACGACATTTGTCTTCCAGAAAACCTCCTCATTAAAATGATTCTGCTTGGAGAACTACTGCAGCCAGATCAAACAGCATCTTTCACTGGTGACCTCAGCCAGTGAAGACTGGTACATAGGGGTAGGATGAGGTTGGGTGTGGGGTGGGGAATGGGGTTGGTGGTTGGTGCAGCTGGTGGTGATAATCCTTATACCTAGAGGGCAGTGAACCTTCCTTGAGTATCCAGACCCCGTCCCCCCTCACTTTACTTCTTTTGGTTACTTCTATGAATACTGTAGCTGCTGCTAATATTTCAGCACCTTTTTTTGAGAATTTACTAAGAACCAATCTCTGTGCTCTGCCTTGTACCCGGATTATCTCATTTTTGTCCCCACCATTTGTTCAGATAGACACTAGGGCAAAGAGGCTACACAACTTGCCCAAGATCACAGAGCTCACATGGAGGAGTGATGATTTGAAACCAGGGGGCCAATGGCAGAACCAGAGCTTATAACCCCACACTATGTTGTCCCTCCCTCAGGGAGGAATGCGATGCTTGCAAATCATAAAGTTTGGCGTAAAGTGGTGAATGAGAGGGAACCTCCTGCTCCCATTCCTCCGCCTATCCTAGGAGGTGGCTGTCTGGCACAAGGCAGGACAGAGGAAAGGGTTCCCAGAAACCTCGGCTTTACTGGGGCCCTTGCTAAGGCTCCTCAGCTCAGACGTGCTCCCAGCCAAGCTGCCCAGAAGGACAGGGTCTTTTCAGTGCCTCTCTGAGGAAGGTGAACGAAGTCCCCAAAAGAACGCTTTGTACTCTTAGTCACCATTTGACCCGTGGCCCCAGGAAGAGAGAAAATAGGAAAGGAAACAAGCTAACAAGAATAATGGGGACATCTAGACAATCGAGAATAAAAGAGAAATGGAGAGAAGCATACCAGATGGTCCTGGCCTGTGTACATTTACTTTTCAGCATGAGACAATGCTGCTCACAGGTGGCGCTTGGTGGTGGAAGGTGGAGTTAAAGAGGCTGAAAGTTCTCTCTGCAATGCCCCCCTCCCACATGCCCTCACATATGTTTCCTGCATTAAGCATCATTTGCTCTCAGATTCTCTAGGGGCTATTTAAATAAATGAGAATCAAGGGATTGTTCTTGTTCTCTCTCCTCTCTCTCTCTCCTCTCTCTCCTCTCTCTCTCTCTCTCTCCGCCCCCAACTCTAAGATAGCTTCAAAATAATAAATAACAGTAACTGGGATGTATTGAATGCTAGCTACTAGGATAAACATGTGCTATCTAATTCAATCTTCACAACTTTATTGTCCACATTTTATAGATGAAGAAATTGAATCTTGAATGTCTTGCCCTGGGGTGCAAGTCATTTACATTGTTAATTTCTATTGGGTTTTGAAGGTGCATTTCCTCAAGCATAGGTGACAAATAACAGATGAGGGTCTGCACATAGCTCTGCCACTTCGTACTTATAGATTTTGGACAATTTACTTTTCCCTTAATGACTTAATGCTCTAATCTGTACAACTAAGGAGTGATCCCCAAGGTCCCACCTATTTCCACATCTCTGTTGATTCCAAAGTGTCTACCTTGTTTTTAAGTAAAGTTTTTGAATAGGTAATCTGCACATGGTGCTTAGTTCAGAAAGGAAGCTTCACTACCACCCTTTCCCCAAGCTACTCAGTTTCCTTCCCCAGAAGTAACCACCGTTTCTGCTCCTTTGAGAGAAACTCTATGCATATACAAGTATAAGTGTTGTTTCCTGTTTTCTCTTTTGAACACAAATGGTAGCACAATTTATATACTTTCTGCCCCTCGCTTTTTTCACTTAAAATTTTATCTTGAAGATCATTCCACGACTGTATAGAGAGCTTTTTCTGCCCATTATTTGAATGTATTATCATCTATTCCTATTGATAGAGATTTAGGTTCTGTTGTGTTTCCAACAATACTGCAATAAACCTCTCTGTTCATCCTTCAGTTTGCACGCAGGCAAGCACGTTCTACAGTGTGTCTAAAAATGGGGAGAGCATCAGAGGGTGTTAGGTGCAGGGTAAAGGGGCACAGCATCAAACTACTCTTGGTGGTCTGACCTGAAAAATTCTCTAAGACAACCCTAGTACTCCAGTTTTCACATAATGAGAATTGGCAGAAACTAAGGGAAGAACCGAGTGTGCAGGGAGTCTGGGATGTCAAAGGGAGGAAAGTTGAAAACACGGGGGACCGGTTCCAAGAGTCTGTGCAGGGAGGAATCAGATGTCATCAGAAGGGGGACTGGCAAACAAAGATGAGCCATAGAATCAGATCAGCAGCCAGGAGCGGGTTGCCAAGGTGACAAGGGTAAGAGTTAGGTAGAAAATCAGAAGTGTACAATGACAAGGTAGAAATCAGAGGAGGTGCCAAAGGCCATAGAAGTATGGATGCAGAGGGCAGCTTGAGGGATTTTCCCCAAAAACATGAGAGGTGTCCCTCCCATGGCCTATGGGTTAATAGCCACTCTTAATCCAGTGCACATGAGGCCCTCTAAAACCACTGTACAGCCTCACACACCCCTTGTGGGGCTACAGCCTTTTTAAAGAAACACTTACTAAGGCCCATAATCATCCACGGAGATTTCCTGCAGGCGGCATCCTGGGCTTCTTGGGTGAAAGTGACCTTTTACAACCTTGGGAGTCCAGCCACCGTGAAGGAAGGCAGAACTCTGTTTCAGGACGTAAGTCTGGAGATGAACCCTCCAGAACATGCAGGGTACTTCCTGTGCTGCGCTCCAGGACTCCAAGGACGTAACCACGGCATCGCGGAAGGAAGACAGGATTTGAATTCAGAATAGCTGGGCTTGAGACTGGCTGCTGCCCTCTGCACCCTTGGGGCCTGGGAAGAATTCCCTCCCTCTCTAATTCTCCATTTCCTAAAAGTCAAAAAAGTAGGCCTTCTGCTCTGTCTAGCCCATAGCGTTTGCATGAAAGTAAATAAAATAAGAACTGTGAAAATGCTTTAGGAGCCATAAAGCACCACACACAGGCCAGGTATTTGTGTCCTTGTTATTTCTTCATCCATCACCTGTTCTCTTTCCCCCATCTCTGTACTTGCCTGTTTCTCTGCTGTTCCCCAGAAGGTTAATCTGCCTGGTATAACTTCCTCATTTTACTGCTGCTTTACTGCCTTATCTAAATTTGGGCATATTTCAGGGTAAAAGAGGTGGGGCGAGAGGTAAAACTAGCAAAGCTGCAGAAGACAGGGATAGGACATAGCGTGAGAGGGCAAAGAGAGAGGCATTAACAAGCAAAAGAATAGAAGAGAAGAAATAAGGAAGACAACAGGTTAGAAGCAGAAAGGTGTGTGAAGATCAGTCTTGCGTGTCTTCACGCCCTGCATGGGCGTGATCACGGGGTATGAGGGCCGAGGCTGGTGGCCTCATAAGCCGCAGATTTGGCAGAAGTCCCTCCTGTTAGGTGGCCAAGTCACAGTCATCTCAAGTGACCCCAACACAAACTCTCTCAGGAAGTCTCCCTCCGTTTCACCATTTATCTTTCTCTGTGCTCAGATAATGTAGCATTTTAAAGAGATAATGGAAGTGGTCAGTCATGTGAATGATGAAACTAAGCTGCAATACTTCACTTTATTGTTAATCCAAAAATCTTAAGATCACTCGATAATGAACTGCACAGTGTACAGAGTCACTTACAAATACTGACAATATTCACGCAAACACATCTGGGACTCATCTTTCACACATCTGGTGAGGATGTCTGGGGAAATCCTTGTAAGTGGGAAGAAATGTTTGAGGTAACGCCTGGCAGCCCCAACAGCTGGGCAGCACAACGTCCCCATTATCCCTGCTCAGGGCATCATCACTAAATGGAAATGACTCTGCTTCTCAGGGAAGCAAACTAGCTAACTTCTCTTTTTCTGAAAGTGAAACAAATGTGCAACCAACACGTATGTGCGCTATTTACAATAGCAAAGACATGGAACCAACCCAAATGCCCATCAGTGATAGACTGGACAAAGAAAATGTGGTACATATACACCATGGAATACTATGCAACCATAAAAAAGAATGAGATCATGCCCTTTGCAGGGACATGGATGAAGCTGGAAGCCATCATTCTCAGCAAACTAACACAGGAACAGAAAACCAAACATCAAATGTTCTCACTCATAAGTGGGAGTTGAACAATGAGAACACATGGACACATGGAGGGGAACATCACACACTGGGGCCTGTCGGGGGTTGGGGTGCAAGGGGAGGGAGAGCATTAGGACAAATATCTAATGTATGCGGGGCTTAAAACCTATATGATGGGATGATAGGTGCAGCAAACCGCCATGGCACACATATACCTATGTAACAAACCTGCACACTGGAACTTAAAGTAAAATTTTTTTAAAAAGCTTAATTAACACAAAAATATGTTTTAAAACAGTGCGACCAAGCTCTAGCTTTTAAAGTTAGAAGAAGAAAGACTGACTGAAAGACTGTCATACTAATAATACAATGTGAAATAAAACAATGACAAGAGAATGCTACTAAACTCAGGATGTCATGAAGTATGTTGGACCACAGTCAGATGCCCCATTCTTTCATTTGTCAATTATGTGAACTCCATGCACCAATTATTTAAGCAATTTTATAGTTAAGATGGTGAAATGAAAGAAAACATGTCAGATGTCAAGGCTTCAAACTCTTCCCTGCTTTGTGGAGTAACTGACAAGTTTGAATTTCAGGATGATCAAGAAAGCAAACCCAAAAGCCTGACTCCTTTTCATTCTCTCCTGTACCTCGGTATACAATGAAGAGCCTGATTAGCGTTAGAAGGAGAGAAAAACAAACCAAGAAGTCTTCCAGTGGTTCTCAGCCTAGTCTGCACATAGAATCACTGAGGCATCTTCCAATAACCTGATGCCCACACCATACCGCAAACTTATTACATCAACATACCTGAGGGTACAGCTTCTAGGGAGGCCGAAGCAGGAGGATCACTTGAGTCCAGTCCAAGGTTGTGTGAACTATGATCACACCACTGCACTCTAGCCTGGGTAACAGAGCAAGACCCTGCTCTAAATATCAATCAATCAAAATATTTAGGGGTAGAACCCAGGCCTCAATAATTTTTACAGTTTTCCTTGTGGCTCCAGGATGCAGCTGAAGTTGAGACTCACTTCTCCAGACCCTGCCCACTTCTGGCCTCCCCTGAGCCATACCAAATCATTGTTCTCCATGCTCCTTGGTGAATTTGAGAAGAATCAGAGGTCAAGGAGTTGGGTGCCAAAGGCTTGCCTAGCAGCTGCCAACTCTATCACCAGAACACAGTAGCTTAAAAATCATCACTGAAGTCTCAAGAAGCTGGAAGAGTCTAGCTAGGACACACTGAGAGAGTCCTGTGACCATCACACCTTCCCGAATAAGTCTGAAGTAGAGAGATGCATGCCAGCGTTTAAACCCTGCATATCCAGAAAATGTTATTGCTAATAGAACAACTATCAGCAATAGCTTTGGTTGGTGCTTTAAGCCAGTGGTCCTCAAACCTCAGTGTGTATTGGAAACACCTACAGGGGTTCTTAAAGCACAGACTGCTGGGCATAGTCTTATACTTTCTGATGTAATAGGTCTGGAAGGGGGCCCAAGAATTTGCTTTTTTTTTTTTTGAGACAGGGTCTCACTCGGTTGCCCAGCCTGGAGTGCAGTGGTATGAACATGGCTCACTGCAGCCTGGCACTCCTGGGCTCAAGCAATCCTCCCACCTCAGCCCACCAAGTAGGTGGGACTACAGACGTGCGCCACCACGCCTGACTAATTTTTGTATTATTTGTAGAGACAGGGAGTCTCGCTTTGTTACCCAGGCTGGCCTCAAACTAATGGTCTCAAGCAATCCTCCTGCTTCAGCCTCCCAAAGTGCTAGGATTACAGGCATGAGCCACTAAGCTCTACCAGAATTTGCATTTTTAGCAAGTAATTAGGTTGTGCTGATGCTGCTGGTCTGCAGGTCATACCGGTTGAAGTTGCTCACACGATCTCATTTAGTTGTGTCTAATTATCAGTCACACCTGTTGTTGTTCTCCACATTTACTGTGCATCAGCATCACCTGGGAAGTTTTTAAGCCCTAACTAAATTAGTTATTTGAGAATATCTGAGGGGGTGGCCTAGGTAACAGTATTTCTTAAAAGCTCCCCAAATAACTGCAGTAAGTATGTATGTTAGGTTGAGAATTACTGAGTTAAATAATAACTGAGTGGACTTTATTTTAATTTGCTATTGTTCATGAAGACAGTCCTCATTAGTTTTAAATGTGATTAGAGAACCCTACACAGAAGCCTTTGGGAACAACATTAATGGAGTATGCACCATTAAATAGTTTAACTCTTCAGTTGATCTCTTTTTAAAAATCAATTGTTCAGCATCTGTGGAATCTGACTGTGATGTGGTCAGGAACAGAATGGAACTAAAATGAGAATAACCATGCCAGACTCTTCAGGACACAGCCTGGCTGTGGGAGGCTGACTGTGTTTGCATAGAGACACTAACTGCAAGTGGATGGATGACACCACTGGGACACTATTGATCATGGACCACAGACAGTGGTGCTGGGACACCAATGCTCACAGACCATAGATGGTGGTGATGGGACACCATTGCTCGTGGACTGCAGATATGGCACTGGGACACCATTGCTCGTGGACTGCAGACATGGCACTGGGACACCATTGCTCATGGACTGCAGACAGTGCTATGAGGACACTGATGTTCATGGACTATAGATGCTGCTCTGAAGTGCTCTGCACTTTTCTCTAGTTTACTTCATTTCCAAATGATACTAACTTATTGTTTATTATCTGGAATTACTTCATTTGTGTGCTTGTCTGCCATCTGTCTCCTTCACTGTTTAGAACGTATCCCCAGCACCTGCAACCCCATCTGCTGTGTGTGGAAGGAATGACTGAAGGTAATGTCCAATAGGCCTGGTGGGTCTGTGGTGAAATTGCCAGTCACGCTCTCACATTTTTCTCCAGAGTTTGCTCTCCTTCCCTTAACAACTTCCTTTCAGTCATACATACACGGTGTATCTCTAGTCACAAAGAAACAGAAATCTAAAGTGGTTTTCTCTCAAAAAGCTATCTAAATTTTTCAAACATACTAGGGAATGGAGGAATTGCTTAATAACAACTTATGCATCCTAAATGATGAAATTTCATGTTTATAGTTTTTTTGGCAGGAGCAATGAGGGTGGTTCACGCATTTGCCCCCATGTAAAGGTCAGGTGACTTGATTCTCTCTGGTAGTAGGACTCAAGGAGAGGAGGGATTGCTGTTTTCTTACAAGCTCAGTTGTTCTGCATATTTGCCAATTTTATTAAGTGAAAGTCTTCACCTAATACTTTTTTTTTCTGACTAATTTACTGGAGAAGATATGGACAGAATAAATAGGTGGTTGAACAGATACAAGGCAGAAGCATTGAAGGTTAATGGCAGCTTGTAAGTACAGGAAGGTATTTGAGATCAGCAAGCAATGCCTGTGTTTTGTGCACTTTTTCTCTTCAGCCACCCGATAACTAGAGGTGATGATGCCTTTCATCAAAAGAATATAAAGAAAGGATGCTTTTTTCTAGTTTTGAGGAGGCTGTCTGGTAAAACACTTTCAGCTAGTAGTCTGCTCTGGGAAATTACTTGTGAGGCTGTGTTGTATTTTTACCTCTTTAAATTGAGAAGCGCACCTGCAATTGTAATTTACTATCAGATTAACACATGTTTTACAATGGCGACACCCACAATGTTCCAATGTCTTTTTCATTTTTACCTTTTATTTTGATGTCCTCTTAAGAGAAAGCTTGCTCACATTTAATCAGATTTGCTCAAGCCCTAAAGCTGTTTCTGGTTTAAAGTCACTCACTTGGGGAAGCTATATGTTTGACCACCTGACTATCTTTTTATACACTGGATTCCTACAGTGGCCTGTAGCACCTGGCAGTTTTAAAGAATGTGTATTTTTATGAGACAGAATACAAATACATTTTAAAACCTTAAAAAAGTTCTTCATACCATAAATGAGATAAGCGACACGAAAGTGCTTTGAAATGAAAAAAAAAAAAAAAAAAAGCATTGTTAAATGATAGTTATTGCCAAACTGAATACTTTCCTATTTTTATTTTATTTCTATTTATTTTATTATATTTCTTCTTTTCAAGGGCCAATTTCAAAATTGCAATTGAAAAGAGTAACTTGAAAACAGACACTCCCAGCCATGCCCTTGCCTCAAGACATCTGCTGTCTCCCTGGCCTCTGAGACAGGGTGGGAAGACACTGCCACCTCATTCCACAGGTGAGGGGCTGTTTCCTGGGGTTCATGGGCATCCCACTCCTTGCTCAGCTCAGCACCAGCTCAGCATTGCCAGAGAGAAAAACGGGAAGACAGAGACAAACAAAATGATAACTGGTAGGTGAGTGCTTGATAAGTTAAAGAACAGGAAACCAGGGAACACTGTGGGCTCCCACCCCAGGGGCTTGGTTGCCACCAAGAGTGAAGGAGGAACAACAGGGAGAGGATGTGCACCAGAGTCCCCATCGCCAGCCTAAGCAGGAGCACAGGAGCAACAGCGTTTGGTGCTTTCCTACAAGAGGCTGAAGAAGGAAACAAGTTGCTGAGGTTTTGAAGTGCTGTGTGAAGGGAGCAGAATCATGCATCCCATTTCCTTGAATAAGTTAAAC
The DNA here is from genome assembly GCF_003255815.1 of Theropithecus gelada. NCBI lineage: Eukaryota > Metazoa > Chordata > Mammalia > Primates > Cercopithecidae > Theropithecus > Theropithecus gelada. The sequence continues at coordinate 149,638,751 of NC_037672.1, forward strand.
CCTGAACAGGTCCCTAAAGCCACTGGGCTTCTGGTCCTATTTTACCTTCAAAGAGAATCAATCCTGTCTTTCCATCCTGAACAGTCTCCAATGCTCAAGCACTTTGAATTTTAGTATCGTGGCTGGAGCTATTGATGTGGTGCTAGTCTCACTCTCTTTGTCAACCTCTCTTGTGCATTTATTAATACAAACTTATTATTTTTCCCTAACATAGTTGTTAATGTGATTATGTTCATAGAATTTTTAAAAGTTGATCTACTCTTGAATTCCTGGCTTTATTCTATGTAATTATCAGTATTTTTTTTCAGAAATGGTCTCTTTTTATTTGAATGGTTGATCTAGGACTCAGCCTAAGTATAATTCTAACATGTAGCTGTACGTAACCAACATATCTGTGACATTAGTGATGAACCAGAACCACCACAGAGATGGTCTTTGCTTGATAAAAGATAATCACAATCCCAAATAAAATTACTGGATAAAATACAGGATGCCTAGTTAAATTTGAGTATCAGATAAACAATGAAACGTTTTTAGTATTAGTATGTCCTGTGTAATATTTGTACTAAATATTTATACTAAATTGTAATGGACATCCTTATACTAAAGAAAAGCATTGCTTATCTGAAATTCACATTTAACTGGTTGTCCTATATTTTTATTTGCTAAATTTGGCAATCTTAATCATAAACAAATAAGCAAACAAGTATAAGTCTTAGAAAAGAATAAATCAATTTTTAAATGAATGAATTTAGTGTTGTCAGGGAATGATAATAACATGTCAACAAACCTTGGCAACCATTGGAATCCCGTTTCTGAAAATTATAATGTAGTGTGAAGTAGAAAATAACAACGATGGTTTAAACTCATATGAAACATAGAAAAAAATTCAAAAACAAACTAGATTTGTTGGTTTTAAGGAAAAGAAGCCAGAACAACAACCAGAATACTGTTCTGTTAGGTAACTCTTCTGTTAAGCACTTTCTTTAATTACTCAGGAAATATTTCTGCGTTTTTCCTCAACTACTGAAGTAGATTTTCCCATGAGTTTTATGTTACGCAAAGTTTAGTTATTTTTAAAGTTATCAAATCAGCTCTTACTGGCTTGAAGTTAAGTATCTATGGAACTTATATTTCCTTTGTTTTCCTTTCAAATGTCTCCCCAAATTGCTTGTAACTGTGTGTCCTTTCTGTAAATAATTTTGCCACTTAATGTGTATTTTTCTGGGTCTGAACTTGTGTTCGTATTTTCAGAAGGTGGGTAAAAACATTTTCTCTGCAGCTACACAGTGTTCTCTCCAGGAAGGCTGGCGGGGGTGGAGCGCAATAATTGTTTCAAGGGACAGAAGTGAACTGTTCATACATTAAAAGATTTGGGAGGCCGGGTGCAGTGGCTCACGCCTGTAATCTGTAATCCCAGCACTTTGGGAGGCCGAAGAGGGTGGATTACTTGAGATCAGGAGTTCGAGACCAGCCTGGCCAACATGATACAACCCCGTCTCTACTGAAAATACAAAAAAATGAGCAGGGCTTGGTGGCAGGTGCCTGTAATCCCAACTACTCGGGAGGCTGAGGCAGGAGAATCGCTTGAACCCAGGAGTCGGAGGTTGCAGGAGCAGCACCACTACACTCCAGCCTGGGCAACAGAGCAAGACTCCATCTCAAAAAATAAAAATAAAATAAAGTAACTAACTAACTAAATAAAAGATTTGGGATAGTTAGCTAATATTCTGGAATAAAATTATAAAACTGAGTTAACTAAAAATAACATTTATCCAAGTATTGCTATATTTTGATTTTATTATTTAAATGATTATAAGATCCTCATAAATACAAGTAAATATTGGGGCATATGATAAATTTCATGTTGTTTATGCGTTCATTGAGTCAGCCACTACCCTTTTGTTGTGTGACTATTAACGTGCAAGTCGCCATTCTAAGCTTTGGCATGTGAAGGTGAATGAGACCAGCTTCTGTCTCCCAGGGAAGTGGCCGTTAAGTAGGGACAGTGGCATGCAAATCAGTAATTATAATACAGATTAATAAAAGCCATCATGTGTTTGTATACAAAGTCTCATGAGCACATGGGAGAGGAGGACCTTCACTGCATTTGGGGCTAAGGGGTACTCAGGTATTTGATGCAGGGGAGTGGACCAGTCAATTGAACCTTGGGAGTTCTTCAAGCAAAGAGGGAAGAGAAAGGCATTAGGGTTGAGGGCACAGCATACAGAAAGACTCAGTGGCCTGACAGAGCTTGGCACCCTCAAGTGGCTGTATTATAAGACTCACGGTGGGAAGCAGGACGTAGCAAATGTAAAGCAGGAAAGGAACTTAAGACCAGCTCATCATTAGCTTGTAATAATGCCAAGGGGATTGGACTCTATCTCAAGGAGATGAAGAACCATTGAGGGATGAGTACAGGAGGAAATGATTCCATTTTTATTACAGTACCACTACTCTGGAAGTTATGTGAAAATGGGTTGGAGATGAGAGTAGAGGCAAGAAGACTGGTTAAGAAGTTAACAAAATAGCCTAGGTGAGAGCCCACAAGAGTCTGAACTGGCAGGGAGCCAAGAATGAGTATTGTTTTGGAACTGAGTTTAAGGTCTCTGTGACACGTCCAGGGAAACCTGGTGATGAAAATACAGGTCTAGAGTCGGGCAGATAGGTCTGGCTGGAGGTGGTTATTTGGGAATCCTCAACCCAGGAGTGAGAAGAAAGTGGGTGTGGCTGGGCTCAGTGTCTCACACCTATAATCCCAGCACTTTGGGAGGCCTAAGTGGGAGGATGGCTTGAGCCCAAAAGTTCAAGACCAGCTGAGCAACATAGAGAGACCCTATCTCTACCAAAAAAAAAAAAAAAAAAAAAGCAAAAATTAGCTGAGAGTAGTGGCATGTGCCTGTATCCCAGCTACTCAGGAGGCTGAGGTGGGAGGATTGCTTGAACCCAGAGGCTTGAATCCAAGATCATGCCACTGTACTATACAGCCTGGGTGACAAAGTGAAACCCTTGAAAAAAAAAGGGGTTGTCATGACCCAGGACTGGTGTAAGGAGTGAGAAAGAACAGAACATTGACATGAAATGAGCAGGTGGTAGAGAAAGGTCCATAACCAAACACTGGAAAGAAGCAATCAGAGTCACAGTAGGAGACCCAGAAGAAAAGAGCATCATGAAGATCAAGGATAAGAGAGCTGCAATCACTGATTAATTAGGACAAGTGCTGTGCAGAAAAACATAAAATAAGCACAGAAATGGGTCTTTTGGGTTTAGCTTATAGGAGGCACTGGTGATGGAGACAGAGCAATTTGAAATTTGTACCTGACACAGTAGCCACATGGCAGAGGATTGAGAAATGAATGGAATGCGAGAAAATGAGGGTGTATTGACCATCTTCAAAGAGGCTGGGAGACGTGAAAAAGAAAGATGGAGGAGAGCGAGAAGAACTCACAGGCTCTCTCATTATTTTTCATTATGAAAGTATACCTACTGAAAAGAATAGAGAATGATTTAACAAATAACAAGGCATTCATCCTCTAATTATCTTAAATTTTTTCATATTGACAAGAGCAGAGGTTGGCAGACTTTCTCTTAAAAGGCTAGAGAGTAAACATTTTCGATTTTGTGGACCAAGAGGCAAATACCAGCTATTAGGAAAGCACTTATTTATGTAAACATTAAAGATATAAGCATTTACAGGCCGGGCACGGTGGCTCAAGCCTGTAATCCCAGCACTTTGGGAGGCCGAGGCGGGCGGATCACGAGGTCAGGAGATCGAGACCATCCTGGCTAACATGGTGAAACCCCGTCTCTACTAAAAATACAAAAAAAAAAAACTAGCCGGGCGTGGTGGCGGGCGCCTGTAGTCCCAGCTACTCGGAGGCTGAGGCAGGAGAATGGCCTGAACCTGGGAGGCGGAGCTTGCAGTGAGCCGAGATCGCGCCACTGCACTCCAGCCTGGGTGACACAGCGCGAGACTCCGTCTCAAAAAAAAAAAAAAAAAAGATATAAGCATTTACAGATATAAAAATCAATCTTAGCTCAAGGCCTTGGAAATAAAGGAAGCTGGCTGGGTTTGGCCCATGGGTCTTAGTTTACTGAGCCCTGGACTACCATGTTTTTGCTGACAGAAACAATATTTTGGATATAATTGAAGCCCCCATTATGCCCCTCTCTGATCTCATTTCTCTTCCTCACTCATCAGTAATGGTTTTCCTAAAGTTACTGTGTATCATTCCCACTTTTCAAACATGTCTATATCCCTAAGCAATATATAGCATAATTTTGGATGTTTAAAAATGTTTAAATAAATATAATTATTCTATGCATAATAATATATTTTTTCTTTTTTTTCCCACCCCACTTCTGCATAATAATTTTATTTACTACTTTATTTGTTTTGAGACAGAATCTCACTCTATTGCCCAGGCTGGAGTGAAGTGGCACAATCTCAGCTCACTGCAAACTCCGCCTCCCAGATTCAAGCAATTCTGCCTCAGCCTCCCGAGTAGCTGGGACTACAGGCGTGCGCCACCATGCCCAGCTAATTTTTGTATTTTTAGTAGAGACGGTATTTCACTACATTGGTAAAGCCAGTCTCGAACACCTGACCTCAAGTGATCCACCTGCCCCTGCCTCCCAAAGTGCTGGGATTACAGTGGTGAGCCACCATGCCTGGCAGCATAATAATCTTTTACTGACTTTTTCCTGAACATGACTTTTGATACATTTGATGCATATATCAACATGACTTTTGAAACTGATTCACCTTGATACGTCTGGCTTGACTTCATTAATTTTACTTGTTCTGTTCTATTCATCCTGTGACTACATTAAATTTTATTTTTCCTCTTGTTGATAGACATTTAGGTTGCTTTCATTTTGTTTTGTTTTTCATTTTTACAAACAATGTTATCATCGACAACCTCAGCCATATCTTTTGACTGCACATTTGTGAGTGAGCTAGAAGTCAATTCTTGGGATTGTGGAGCATGAACATATTCTGCTTATGTAATATTTCCAAATTATTCTCCAGAATGGTTGTAGAGAAAAATTTCCCTTTTCATATAATCTGATAAACGTGGTAACCTGAAAATTCTCCCAATGTGCAACACCTAGAAATGCTGGATAAAATATAAAAAAGCAATATTTTAAACACATAAAGAAATCTCAAGAAAGCAAGAAAATGCCTAGGGCTCAGGAAATATATATATTTGTAAGTGCTTATAGAGGAAGTTGAAATTCAGAGTTATATCTACCAGTGGAGATTTCCTCAACAAAAGTGTGGGCCCAGGGAGATAACAGGCTATATAATGTTTTCAGGGAGCTCCTGTCCATTCACTGGGTCAAGAGTTAAAGCTAAAACTTCAGACCACGGTATAAGAAAGAGAAAAAAAAGGTCACTGAAACGACTTTGGCAAAGTTCAGAGTCTGGTCAGCTACCCCAGGCTGATCTTGCCATCATCCTGACACCTGTGGAACCTGGGCCCTCCTCTGATTTTCAATTTGGATTGCTCTACTCCTTTCTTCTTTCTTGAGGGCAATCAGTTCAGTCTCCTTGGTTACCTACTTCTGGCACCTGACTTAGCTCCACTGCCGGCTCTGGTCTGCCAGCTTACCCCTTCATGGAGGCTTTGTTGCTTCCTCCTGCAGCTTGGAAGCTGACCTCTGATGCCTGCCACTTCCCATTCAAGGCTGGGAATTACTGAGGTTCAGTCATGGGCTCCTGTAAGCACACCCCTGTCTCAGTTTCTTCCAAATCCTAGTTTGTGATGACAAAGCTGGGATTATATTTGAAAATAATTGGGGCTTAGAGCACTTTATAGTAGCTTGGTGATGGGATCAGATAATTTGGGGTTCTGTTAAGCAGGGTGAGCCATCCTCGGCATATCAGGTTCTGCTCTCAGGGCCCCCAGGATTTCCACCAAGAATGGGAGGCAAGGCCGGGCGTGGTGGCTCATGCCTGTAATCCCAGCACTTTGGGAGGCTGAGGTGAGTGGATCACCTGAAGTCAGGAGTTCAAGACCACCCTGGCCAACATGGTGAAACCCTGTCTGTACTAAAAATACAAAAATCAGCCAGTGTGGTGGCATGCACCTGTAATCCCAGCTACTAGGGAGGCTGAGGCGGGAGAATCAGCTTGAACCCAGGAAGCAGAGGTTGCAGTGAGCCGAGATCACACCACTGCACTCCAGCCTGGGCAGTAGAGCGAGACTCCATCTCAAAAAAAAAAAAAAAAGAATGTGAGGCAACAGATATGACAAGCAGCAAGATTATGTCTACACAAACTTTAGCTAAAAGTTACTAAATAGATAATAAGATGTTTAAAATAATGACATAAAAGGAGGAATAAATAACACAAGGGAAAAAAAAAACCCAAAGCACAATGTGTATTAAAAAAGAACACATAGGCCAGGCGCGGTGGCTCATGCCTGTAATCCTAGCACTTTGGGAGGCCGAAGAGGGCAAATCACCAGCCTGACTAACAGGGAGAAACCCCATCTCTACTAAAAATACAAAATTAGCCGGGTGTGGTGGCGCACGCCTGTAATCCCAGCTACTCGGGAGGCTGATGCAGGAGAATCGCTTGGACCCGGGAGGCGAAGGTTGAGGTGAGCCAAGATGGCACCGTTGCACTCCAGCCTGGGCAATAAGAGTAAAACTCTGTCTCAAAAAAAAAAAAAAAGAACAAATTTTCTAGAAATGCCAAATAATGATGATTAAAATTAAAAGCCCAATGGATGGATCAACCATCAAGATAGACAGACAAGGTGATCCAGGTGATTGCACTAATCTCCCCTCAAACCAGTAGTGCAGAGTTCCTGTCTGTCTTTGCCAGCATTTGAGAGTGGTACAAACTACATACAAATAGGCAAGTTGCAAGTTGCATTGTTTCATTACAAAACTGAGCCCATCCCAGTCAATATCTTTATGGTTTCCTGGGATTCCAAATTTGAGACACAGAAGGACTTTAAAGCTCATCCACTCTGTTTTTTTGGGGGGGAGTCCCTGAGAGTATTTGGTCCTAATGGCCAGTTCTCAGTAGGGCTCCCCCACAGTGACTGCCTGACATGAGGCTGTTCTTCCTCTGTCTGGTTCCCACACCCTGAAGCCTCTTACCCAGTGGCTTCACCATTCTGTTTTTCCTGCTTCTAGTCTTAAATACACTAATCCCCAGATTCTCTTCTGCTCACTCTGCACCTCTTTCAGCCCCTCCCTTCTTCCTCAGCAGTCTGAGTTTTAACCCAACTCTCATAATTCCTCTTCCTGTCAGCCAGTCTCTGACCCAGTGCAAACAAATGCAGCTCTATAATTGACATGCAGCAACCGTAAAGCCTAGCCAAGAGTTCTGTGCTGCACCTACAGCTGGAAAGTTTCAACAACCACAGTTTTCTAAACCCAAAACTAGACGAGTAGCCTGGCAGAGCCTGGAAACCCAGAGGCAGTATGGAGTATGGTTAGAGTATGGACTCCTGAGGCAGAATCTTACTTAGATCCACTAATTAGCTGTGTGACCCTGGGCAAGTCACTTAGCCTCTCTGTGCCTCAGTTTTCTCAAATGTAAAAACAGGGATAATAGTGCCCACCTTAGAAGGTTGTTCTGAGAATTAAATGAGTTCGTGTATGTAGCGTCTAGAACAGTGTCTGAACTGTAATGAGTTCTATATATGTTAGCTACCATTGCTCTTAATACTTGAAATTGGGACTGTCCCAGGAAATGGCAGGTGTCAGCCATGTTCATTGAAATGAGATATGAGATACTACAGTGTCAGAATGTGTAGCCTTACTTACATAGCTAGTATTTTCTTCTATTCTTTCTCTCCTTGCCAAGATTCATCCAATACTTACGTAGTTCTTATTCTCCTGAACCAGCCCAGAAAATCTCCCATTCCTCTCTGTTGGGCCACCAAAACAGTCACAGCATCCTTGTTTCTGCCTCATGCCCTTTAGCTCTCCCTTCTGCAACAATTCTGCTTGTAGCAACTAATAAATCCCATGCTTTTGGTATTTAGGAAGTTGCTTTTGGTTTTCTGGTAGTGTTAAGCTGACACTGACAGGGCATAAAGAACAGAGATGGGGACCCCCTGCCCCTCTTCACTCCATGAGCAGAATGTCTCCTTGAGTTTGAACTTTCTTAGGATCCTACACTGGCCAAGACACCCAGGCCCAAGCTTTCCTTTAACTATGCTCACCCATTTGATTAGAGTCCCAGAAAAGCTGCTTTCTTATTTCTCTCCTGGTGACTTCCAAGTGAATTATTTCTCTTGGGGTAGAACTCAATTCTCTGTCAGGCTATCTATCTATATAAAAGAAGAGGTCGCTGACTCCGAGGTAACAGTGCTGGTCTCATGCAACTGCAGATATTATCTCACGTTGCCTGCTTGTTGTTAATAAAGGCTTAATTTGGGATACATCTCAGAGTATGCTCACAGACAAAGCACCAGGCCTTTCAGTAGGTTGGATTCTTCTAACAAACATCCCCAGGTATTTTTTGAAGAATTCAAGGAAATACACCTGTGACACCTAGAAAGTAACTCATCTCCTGAAGCCTCAGGCGCTATTAGCTAAAAGTAGTGTACATTAATTAATTTTTAAAATCTTTAATTTAAAATCACCTTTTCCATGACTAATCATCTCAAAGTCATAGCTTTCATTAAACAGCTTTTTGCAAGTGGGCATTTTGAAGACATTGGGAATCCCGGCAGGGCCCAATTAGCATGTTGGATTATTTAGGCAATCTCTGCACTCTACTGAAATGCAACTTCTCATCTTTGACTTCTCTTTACATTCCAACGCTACCTGTTTTCAGGAGCTATCAGGTTTTTTTTTTTGTAATCAGCCTCATATCCATTCTAGGGATGATTTTCATATTTATCAACAATTATTTTCTAATTTATGCTGAGCCCTTACAGGATTTTGGAAAGTCAAAGATGAACTACAGAGGATTTTCCCTGGAGTTGTTCACAGCCAGTTGGGAGGCATGGACACAATTATGGTTCAAAGTGATTAGCAGAAGTTTAGGTCTATGGGGGCCCAGCAGCAGGTACAAGTAGAACTGCAGGGAAGGGGCAGAGAAAGGAGACATCAAGGAGGAGATCACATTTAGTTTTATCCTTTTAAGGTGATATAAGAATTCGCTAGGTAGGAAAAAGAATGTATTCATCATAGGCAAGAGCCATGGAGTGGGAAGACACCCGGAAGCAGGTGCCACTGGGAGGGAGGTTGCAGTGAGAGTCTAAGGGGCAAAAATGAGGAACAAGTGAAGGGGCATAAGTGAGGGGTCCTGAAGGGGAAGATGTGCATGATCAGATTCAGGTGTCAGAAAGGGAACTTTAACCGAGTCTCTTCGGATTCTCCTTTTGCATCTCCTGAATTGCAAACACTAGGATGCAATCATTTTTTAGAAGCTAAGAAAAAATTCAGGCAAGATGAATTATTATTAAGGGAGTGTTTGAGGCACCTGTGGCAGTGTTGCACAATAGAAGAGGTGGAAGGAGGATGGCTAGGCTTTGCTCCCCTGATGTCCTACTAGGAAAGTTTCCAGAACTCTTGGCAGAGACAGTGATTGGTTCCCTGGGGGGCCGGGGGGGGGGCATGGAGGAGCTCAAAAACCCTGGAGTAGAAGCCAGTAGAGCTGACTAGCAGCAAGACCCAGACATCTCCCTTTTTCCACCTCCGTTTCTTCACCTGTATGCCTAATATGGTTTGAGCTGCATCACCTTCAAGTTCCTTCCAGCTCCAAAACACTGGGCCTAAAACAACACATCAACTTCCAAACCCACTCTGAACACTAAACTCAATTTCAACCAGACATCTTTTCAGCTGGAATGGTTTGCCTTCCACTTCGTTTTCTACTCAGATGCCTGGAGAGAAATTGATGGGGTGGGGTGGCTGGCTGCTGGCTGCTGACCTCCAGGAAGTTGTCACATCTGTTAGGTCGTGGTTGATGTCCTTCATTCTATCTAAAGAACTGTAGCTTGAGAACTTTCCTTTTGCTTGAAATACTGCCCTACACTAAAAGCAGCCAGTGTCATTGACAGAAACAATGAGCAGCGAGTGTATTTGCCCAAGGGCAAGACAAGAGAGGCAACTGAGGGTGCTTGTGCTTGTTGCAGAAACTGGCAAGTCTCAGTTGTTGCTTTTAGCCCATAATAATGAGATTCAATATTTTGTTTTTCCCAATACCTTTGATTGGCTCCAATCATACTATTTTTTCAAACAAATCTTCATTAGTAACAGTCAATGCAAAAAAAAAAAAAAAATCTGTAAAAGTAACAAGGAGCAATAAAAGTAGATGAAAGACCTTACTTGATGTGTTAGAGGGAGTACCCTAACACATAGCTCTTTGGTAGCTCTTTGGATAATTTCCCGTTTCCTTTTTTTTTTTTTTTTTAAGTTTATGTCGTTTCTTTAGTATGCTTTCTAGTAGTCAATTTTCACACCCCAGTTTTTCCAGGAGATTTTGGAACCAGCAGACTTCTCAGCCCACACTATTAAAAGCAAATTAATCATGTCTCTGTTTCAGCAGATTGAAGCTTTTTTTTTTTTTTTTTACATAAACTGCCAAAAAGTTTATGGTTTTCTTAATATGCTCATTAAGGCTGGTAAATTACAGGGACGCACACATCCTAGAAGACAAAGACTGAAAGAGGGGTAAATGAAGTGAGAGAGCTGGAGCCAGATTAGACAGCTGCAGCGAAAGCGAAGTCCTCCCTCCATCCCACCCCCCAAAAAAGGGAGTTCTAATTTTCTCCACTTCTTTCACAGAAAGGATTAGATTTTCCGGGTGTCACCCTCCCCGGCAGAGTTCTGTAGCCTCGGGCACCCTACCAGCTTTTGCGATCCTCCTTCCCAGGAGTGGGAAGTGGAGACGGCTTACCCCGGCCGACCGGAACGAGCGCGATCACCAGGGCGAAGACCAGGGCTGCGCGGGGAGCCTGCATGTCCGCTCGCCTCGGCGGAGGCGCGCTCAGGATGCTGCGCCGGCTTGCAGCCTCCCTGAAACGTGAACATTTCCTGTTTCCTGCTTGTTTGGGTCGGTGCTGACTTGAAGGAGAGGTGTTTGCCTGTTTTTTAGGAAGTGATGTAATTCTGCAGGAGCCTGTCAGACCAGCAAGGATTGCAAAAGAGAAGTTGCTGTTCAAGCACTGATTCTGTTGGCACGCCTCTCCAGCCCTTTGGAGTCTCGGCCTCCAGCTTTTGAAACCGACCCCGGGGCAACAGAGTCCCTTGCTCAGATGTCATTCGGTATCTGGGACTGGGAGGGGTCCTGGACCACAAGCATTCTCACTCTGTGATTTTGCCTATCCCCCAGGTGAGGCTCCGGGGCTGCCTAGAGCCTAGGGACAAGCTGTCCTTTAGAACTTTCTGCCCTGATAGAAATGTTCCAAGTCTGTGCTGTCCAATACAGTAGCCATCAGCCACAGTGGTCACTGAGCATTTGAAATGAGGCTAGTGCTGATGGAATTTTAAATTTTATTGAATTTTTATAACATGTTAATAACTCCAAGTGGCTCGTGGCTGCTGTGTTGGATAGCGCAGGCCCAGACAGCAGGGACAACTGCATCATCAGAAAACTGCCAGACCACGTCTCTCCAGCCAGGCCCATTCTCCTTTCTCCACCCTTGAATGCCCTCCTCCCACCAAGGCCCAAGCCAGATAGAGGTGGATGCCACACCCACACCTGAAGGTTATGTCCTGCTTCCCCAGAGAGAAATGATCTTTTCAAGGTCCATTTCCAGAGGAGAATGTGCTCTGAGGGTGGAGGTAGGGGTGAGTCTGCATCTCACCTTCCTTCCTTCTTACTTGACGATCAAGTTCTCAGACAACAAACAAAACAGGACTGAACTGAAATAGAATAATGGTGGAAATCCTATCCAATCAAAACAATACAGAAAGGTCATGTCTAGTATACAGGGGAGATTAGCATGTGTTGGGTGTTCTGTTGGAGGTCCTTCCCTTGGTTTAGGTTTAGGGACTAAGCATGCAGAAAGCAGTTTCATAATCTTGGTGCCAAGAGAGACAGACAGATGGAGAGAGGGGTAGTGTTGAGGCATCAGACACATCTCATCTCTAAACCTTTCCCTGCAGATTACCATCTGAGTCACCACTTCCCGTCGTTTGTCTTCAGTGATCTGGTTGGTGCAGACATATGAGGTGACTGGAATTCCTTAGCCCCTGACATAGTTGTTAATTTTTTCTTTAATGCATTGCTGCTTTTCAATGTCATTAGTCACTGTTTATCTCAGTTATTATCCACAAGAAATAGGTTGGTGATTCATGTAATGATCAGTTTGTTAATGGATTTACAGTATGCACTTTAATGTTTTAAACTGGCAATTAAGTCAACTCTTGATAAAATACGCTTTTTGCACCATAGGTGACAATACGGAACAAACAGCAGGAGAAAATAGACACGCTCAAAACTGGGTGATTGATTAGAAAACAACAGAGAAAGAACTATTAATTAAACACTTGCCGAGCATATGAATAGACCACGGGCTCCAAGACCCGCTAGTACTGAGTTGGGGTGGTAATTATTCCTGTACAAGCACGTGTTTCTGCAGCTGTGACACACACGTGCAAGAGAGCAGGCCCAGGGCTTGGGAGTTCTCTCCATTTTACCATTTATGCCCTATTAAAATATTATTAAATGTTATTAAAACATTGTTGAATCCCAGGCTGGAGGCAAATGTTTGGCAAGGGCAAGGTTGTCAGCCTTCGTTTCTTTCATCTTAAACTTCAGCTCCCTGTGGAAGCTTTTGCAGTCAGGTATCTGTGGATTGGACCACAGACTGTCTTATTCTGTGGACCTCTGCTGAGCCCCATGACATGGCCAAACAGTTCATTACAGTTTCAACAACTGCACTATGCATTGCTTCTGAGCAGCACAACACTAAGTCAGAATGGGGTACAAAATAAACCGGAGCTGCAGAGAAATCCTCCCCAACCATGTAATTTTCTTTTGACCTCTGTGCTCTCTAAGACCCTAGCATGATTAAGCTGATCTTAGGGGGAAGAAAATTACCATCATTGATCAGAAAATGGTAGCACCTCAATGATCTCTTTGCTGCAGTTAAAATTCCAGGGAGGCTGTGTGGTAGGTAAAGGGCTATTTACCTCTGTTTTAATTTTAGCAACCATTAATTTGGACAAGTAGCCACCCGGCCTCAGATTAAATCCTGATGCACTGGTGGCAGGAAGTCAGGGCCTCAGTCCCAGATGTGGAGCACAGGGGAACCTCGGAGCGAGTGGCACACAGGCAGGGGTAATGCCACTTTGGAGCCTGCCACTGGCTGTCTGAAAGCAGGAAAGAAGTATGGTGCCTCATCATGTTAGGAGGGCAGGAAGGGACACTGGGTGCCACGTCTGGGGACTCTTTATTACTTTACACAAAGGAGTGTGACTTTTACAATCAACTGTCTGTACTACAGAAGTGACTGTCATCCAGTCCCCCAACCCGTCTCTCCACCCTCAACTCCATGGGCCATAAAAGAAGAGGGACTCCTAGGGAACAGATCCAGATAAATGGTGGGATCTTCCAGTGAGTGCAGACAGCCTTCTCCGCATTCCTCTTCACACGCCAATCCTGCCATTCCCAATACACACAGATGTGCACATGCACTCAGATACACACACAGCTGTCTCTCACACACACATTCATGCACATAGTGGAAATAAATGAAGACTAAATGAGCACAGGCAAATGAAACCAAGCAATGGTATTTAACTCAGAGCTTGCCATAGCAAGAGAGTCAGTCACCGTCACTGCATTTTTGCGGAGACCCAAAGGCAGGCCAAAGAGTGAGAAAACTTTATAGTGGATAAAACGAAGGCTCGGGGCTGGGCGCAGTGGCTCATGCCTGTAATCCCAGCACTTTGGGAGGCCAAGGCGGGTGGATCACCTGAGGTCAGGAGTTCAAGACCAGCCTGGCCAATATAGTAAAACCCCATCTCTACAAAAATACAAAAATTAGCAGGGCATGATCCGGGGTACCTGTAATCCCAACTACTTGGGAGGCTAAGGCGGGAGAATCACTTGAACTCGAGAGGCAAAGTTTGCAGTGAGCCGAAATCCCACCATTGCACTCCAGCCTGGGTGACAGAGCAAGACTCTGCCTCAAAAAAAAAAAAAACACAAAAATAGGAAGGCTCAGGTATGGCCTGAAGGGAGGCTGCTGGCATAGGGAACCAGCAGCAATTGGTGAGGGCATGCATATTTGGCTGCTTCTAGATCAGAAGAGGAGATTAAAATAAGGGAATCTGTCAGATGGTGCTCTGACCTCCTATAAGTTTGATTTCTAGCAGGCTGACTTCCTAGACTTGCTACTGAAGATAGTGAATTGGTTTCCTGGATTGGTTGCTGCAAGTTGGCAGTCAAGGTTCTGTTTTTGCATATATGATTTGGCCACTGTCCATTTGTATATCCAGTCTCCCAATACACACCACACTCACATATTCAGAAACGTGCACACATGCTCACACACACACACTCTCACATCGACACACACAAATGTTCTGGGGCGGCTTTCTCTGTCTAAATGCCAGCTAGCGGCAGTGGATGGCTCCTGGGTGTCTGGTTGGCTATGAGCTGGCCCTCAGACAAGACAACAGTAACATCAGATGGGGCCTGTGTATCACTCTGAAGTCAGTTAGGAAAGTTCAGGGAGGAAGCCAATTGAAATCCCAGGTTCTGAAGGAAAGGCCAGAGAGGTAGCCGGGCAGGGCAGAGGCTGGGGCAGAAGGATTAGGCTGAAACTTAGGGTGTGCAGAGAAGCCAGAGCTGGGAGAGGGGCTGACAGGTATTTCACTGTGTGTGAAGTGGGAGCAGCTGGAGCCTGCACAGCCAGGTCCATCTTGACCAGCCTATCTCCACTCTTGGGGGTCTCTGTCTCTGCATCCTGGCTGCCAATACTCTTCAGAGAAGCTGTTGCAAGGTTTGGATAATCCTAGGGGCTTCCATGACAGGGTCTTCCAGGGCCCAGGCAGATGGCCTGGTCACCACAACATGAAACTGTAAAGGATTGTGATTAGGAGCAAAAGTGGCAGTTGACACGTGGGACAGAGTGCAGAGCTCTGGGCTAGAGGGTGCTGTGGTGCATCTGAGAAGAGAGGGCATCCGCTCACTGGTGAACATCCATGGCCTCCTCTAATTGCCCTCTGAGAGCAATGGCATTCTCTGTCTTGCTCTCCAGTCTATCCTCAGCATTTAGGACAGAGAACAGAGAAGTGAGTAAATGGGGGGAAAATCCCTTTACAGCAGTGTTTTTTTAAGTGCACGAGAGAGGGCCACCTTGTCAGAATTATTCGGAGGAGCTTGCTAAAATACAGAGTCCTGGACCCTAGGCCAGAACTACTGAGTCGGAATCCCTAGAGCTGAGGTCCAGAACTCTGCATTTGTAATGTTCGAGGGGATTTTTATGCATGATAGATAAAACTTGAGACTCATTTGTTTGTTAGTTCCTGGAAATTATTGCTAGTTCCTAGAAAGGTCCTTTTTCTCCAAAGAAATAAAAAGCACATTGTATTCTCCTGTTTTGCCTTGACTACTAGGGAAGCCTGGAACTAAAAGTTTAAGCTTGGTTGTGTAACTTTTATTAGCCCAGGCGTCTTTACCATTTCTAGGAATATTTCTTTTCCTGGCTAACTCTAACTCATCTGTCCAGACCTAGTTCAGAAGACATCTCCACCAGGGAGTTATTAGAAGCCTTCCTCCTCCCCCAACCCAAGCTGAACGAAATGCTCATCCTTTACTGCCACCCACATAACACCCATCACAATATATCCAGAAGACCAGGCTGTGTCTCTGTCTCCCCACCTTAATCACCCCAGTGTCACTCATCTGTGGTCTCCTGCATCTGTTAAAAGGAACTAGACTTCCTTCTATTGCTGTTTTGTTTTTGATCAAATCATACCTTAAGGCCTTTTCCCCCCAAGTCTCTCCAAATATTTTGCAAGTAGGACATACCTCATTAATAAATATATAGTATTTTTACCAAAGTCCACTCCAGAATGATACATGCAGATTGATGGCCTCAACGTTTCTTCTTGTGCTTTTCTGTTGAATTTGACTTTCCCGATTCACAGTTGATAGTGTCCTTGCCAACTAAATCTTCAACACCAATGGAACTAGAAAAAAACAAAGGAACAAAGATTTGGAGGATACAGCAAATTAGAAAAGAAAGCCTGGGTAATACGGTGAGATCCCATTCCTACAAAAAATAAAAAAATTAGCCGGGCATGGTGGCACCTACCTGTAATCCAAGCTACTCAGGAGGCTGAGGCAGGAGGATCACTGGAGCCTGGGAATTCAAGGCTGCTGTGAGCTATGATTGCATCACTGCACTCCAGCCTGGGCAACTGAGGGAGACCCTATCTCAAAAAATAATAAAATAAAATAAAATAAAATAAAAGAATTAGGAGAGATGCTAGGAGGAACTCCAGTGCCAGGGTATATATGTGGGTAGTGCCAGAAATAAGCAAAACTTGAGAGGATATTGTATCAGGTGAGAGAAGGTAACAGGTGATTAGTTTTCAATTAAAATAACTTATTTTTCATATTACAAAGACAATACATGTTTGTTGTGGAAAGACTAAAAATACATAAAAGGCAGAATCAAAATTATTCTGTTTTTAAATTCTTCCAGATCTTTTTCTATACATATTAACTAGCAGTATTATTCCACTTTGTTTCCTGTACTAACAGTTGGTATTACAATCCTGCTAACTGGCCGGAGGTATAGAATTTACAGGTAACAAATTCAGACATGGGAAAATGGTAACTTGCTCTATTTTTCTATTACAGCATCAATTTTGAATTCCAATTCTTCTGCTAGTGGTAAACCAAATGCAGTCACTTACTAATACAATCAGTCAGTTTAGTGATTTCCCAGTTATTCGGGATTACCTTCAGTTATTTCTGGGTCCCTCCCTTGCTCCACCCTTTACCCCCACTTCTGTTTTTCTCTAGAATTGCCTCCAGAATGCCAAAGAGTTGATAGGGAAAGTTGTCTCTAAAATACAACATTGGTTCGTCAGCTCTTAGAGGACCAAGAGCTAAGAATTAACTCCTTATGTTTATATTTCAGAATGGCCTCCTTTTTGTAGATCAAATGGTCTAATTTCCTAGTTTGGGTGGGTTTAGGTAGGTGTATAAACAGAGTGTTCAGGGCTCCCGAACACCTACTATGTTTATAGAATTTCATCTACTATCCTGCCACTTATATTCATGATAGTTTCAGTAACAATGTAACGCACTCTCTCCAGGGAAGGATGGATGTGGTGAGACATGGTGGGTCCGCTGGATTGAGCACCAGAAGTCCAAGGTCCCGGTCTTAGTTTTTTCACTAATTAGATTCTTGTGGCTTCATTTGCCTATCTGTAAAACAGTAGGGCTAAGTAGATGATCTCTAAGACCCAGCACTCATATTCCACGAGTCTATCAGATTCCTGGTGAGGAGACACATACAAAGATTTTCAGAGGCAAAGGTAGACCTCAGCTTCTAAGGACATGTACCTGCTACAAACAACCCAGCCAGGTCCTCCAGCCTTTCCATCATCACTGAGACCCAGAAACGAAGGCCTGTATTTACAGCAACATCACAGCCCTGGCAGGATAAGAAGAGAGGATGGTGCCTTCCAGAACTGCCAAACAGCTGAGTATCACTGAATTGAAATAGAGCAGCTGTAAACAGGGTGGGTTGGAGAAGCATGGCAGTTGTGAAATCAGGGCAGGAGGAAGGAAATAGATAGGCAAATACACCGAAAAGAACTGTGACATGGTTTCTTCGCTATCGCGAAGCAGCAAGTGCAAAGCTTATCTGAGGCCAGGAACAAAAGTCTTCATGTCTGCAGTGATGATCATCTCAGCTACGACCACATAACAACAAGCACTGGTGTTGGTAACCATGCTTTAGCACCCGGAGGTCCACAACAACTTTACTGTGCAGCAAGAGGTCACTTGCTTACATATCTCGTTATTACATTCTCTCTTCGTGAAAAATGGCAATCCCTTGGAGTAGACTAGATCATTGTTCCCAGTTCTTCATGCCCTTTCTGAATTACAGTTGTTCATCTATGTCCTTGCAACTTGGAAGTTCCTTCCGCTAGAGTTGGCAAAGTTTATGTCCCTGCCTTTTTGATGCTGGGCCAGGCCATGTATGACTTGCTCTTATCAAAGATATATGGATGGGAGAGACAGTGGGCTGGGCGTGGGCAAAGGTCTCTAAGAACCATCACAGACTTTGATTTGCCTTCTTGTCTTTCTGTGATCTTGCATTTCTATGATCTTCGAAGATGAGCCCCATAATGTGAAGCAGAACACAAGATCAGAAACCCAGACTCCAGCCTAGTATAGCCCAAATCAGTCAAACCTCAGCTGCAGACCCATGAGCATGAAACTAAATGGTTATGATTATGAGCTATGGAGGGATATAAGATTGTTCCGTAGCATTAGTGCAGCAATAGCAAATTGATGTCTCTCTTAGGATTCTTCATTCAGGAGTTGCAAACCTGAGTGAAGAAAGTCGGAGAAGAAAAAAAGAACTGCTTTTGGTAAGCAGGGAAAAACTGAGAAATTGGCTATCAGGTTATACTGTAAAGCCCTTGGAAGATAGGACTGTTCACACTTAACTTGCCACGGTCATCTTTTTCCCTTCTCCTGCAGGAACCACTGCTCAGTCTAGAGCCAGCAGTTACATTCAGCTGAGTCATGCTATGTTTTCACCCATGGCACTCCTGGATTCCTGAGTCACTGGACAGTTGTGTTAGAATGCGTGTTCACAGAAGTGTTTATTGGACTGAAAGGATATTAGTAGCACTTGCAGCATTTAAGCTGTACTCATGATCTTTACCACATTATATTCAGATGATATAATGTAGATGACCTTTTTCTGCACTAATTGATAACACGCTTCTGAAAATGCTCCTGGAAAGCAGGATCCATACCTGAGTTAGCTTTATGACTTCCTTCTACTCAAAGCTGTGCCCTCCAGGAGAGCCTAGAGCCAAGTAATACATGTTGAATGAATACAAGAATTAAAGAATCTTAAAATGGCCCTTATTCAAATGAGATTAAAAAAAAATCTCTTCTTGCACATGGCCACCTATGTTTGTAGATGGTCACAAGTTACTGAATCAGGAACAAATAAAATAATTCTTACTGTCTCCCTGCCAGGAGATTAACTCCTGAACCTTTGCAAGGGAGGCCATTCACTGGAATGAGCCCAGTACACACAGCCTGCCTAAATTCTCCTCCTCTGGTGTTGAGTTGTTTTTCTCCATTGCATAAACCTGTCTGTCCTTTCTCCTCAGGGTCCTTTGCAAAATACACTGCCTCCTTAAAAAAAAAAAAAAAAAAAAAAAAATCAGACGCAGTAGGATGGAGGTTTGAATGCCTGGCTTTTGTGTGTGAATACCTAAAGGTGTTTGCTTGGTGATGGCTGGAGGTTGTTCAGGCTGTCATCAATTACAGTGCATGCCATGCTCCTGTGGGGCTTTGGCAGGAAAGGAAGCTTATTTTAGATGCTTGCAGAGCACTCAAAAAACCTCCTTCTTTGCTCATCTTTAGGGATTGAGGATTTTTCTGGCTGGGGACACAATAAGAGAAAAAGCATTGTCTTCACATAAACACATTAGCATGTTGAAAAAGCAAGGAGAAAAAATATGCTTGCATATGCGTAGAAAACTGGAAGGATGGGATCCTCCAGGAATTAAGAGTGCACCTCTGCAGAAGGAGATTGAAAGCTGAGGTGAGACGGGGCAGGGAGGGGGAGTAGGGAAAATAAAGGAGACACGTTTCCCTTAATACACTTCTGTACTATTTGAGAAAAGGTTAATACTGTGTATTACCTTCTTAATATTAAAAAACAAACAAGAAAAGATGTGTGAGGAGAAAAAAAGAGACGTACAATTATGGAATGACTTTTAGCCCCATAGGTAGATTGGTGATGCTAGTGGAAAAGAAGACAGATGACTCATTTAAAAAAACTTGGATTTTGGCCGGGCGCGGTGGCTCAAGCCTGTAATCCCAGCACTTTGGGAGGCCGAGACGGGCAGATCACAAGGTCAGGAGATCGAGACCATCCTGGCTAACACGGTGAAACCCCGTCTCTACTAAAAAAAATACAAAAAACTAGCCGGGCGTGGTGGCGGGCGCCTGTAGTCCCAGCTACTCAGGAGACTGAGGCAGGAGAACGGCGTGAACCCGGGAGGCAGAGCTTGTAGTGAGCTGAGATCTGGCCACTGCACTACAGCCTGGGCGACGGAGGGAGACTCCGTCTCAAAATAAATAAATAAATAAATAAACAAACAAACAAACTAACTAACTAACTTGGATTTTTAAGAGAAGCTGTGTATCAAAGTCAGAAATTATATGTCAAAAGTAGGATTGCCTAGTAAACAAAAATCAAAGGGATGAGAAAGAAAAGAGAAAGCATTTTTAAGTCAGGAAGTGAAGTTTTCTTGTTTTGTTTTGTTTTGAGATGGAGTCTTGCTCTGTCACCCAGGCTGCAGTGCAATGGCATGATCTCGGCTCACTGCAACCTCTGCTTCCCAGGTTCAAGCGATTCTCCTGTCTTAGGCTCCCGAGTAGCTGGATTACAGGAACCCATCACTATGCCCGGCTAATTTTGTGTGTGTGTGTGTGTGTGTGTGTGTGTGTGTGTGTATTTTTAGTAGAGATGGGGTTTCACCATGTTGGCCAGGCTGGTCTTGAACTCCTGACCTCAGGTGATCCACCCGCCTCAGCTTCCCAAAGTGTTTGGATTACAGGCATGAGCCACCGTACCTGGCCATGAAGTTTTGTTGCAGAAGATTCTGTGGATAGAATCCAGAGAAGCTACTGAGTCTGTACATAGATAACTGGAAGCATATCTTTATGAAATATCGGTGTGGGATAGGGGAAGGCATCCCAATATGGAATTTTTGTAAAGCCTTATTTGATGACCAGAAAGGACTGTAGGTGAGGCTACAGGCACAGTTGGAGGGAAGAGATAGAAGGGTGACCAGAATGCAACTCTAAAAGCTCATTCCAAACCCCAGTGGTTCTCAACTGGGGCATTTGTTAATGTCTGGAGACATTTTCAGTTGTCACAACTTGGTGGTGCTACTGGCATCTAGTGGGTAGATATCCTGTAACACAGAGGCCAGCCCCCAACCACAAAGAATTATTTCACCCCAAATGTCACAAGTGTGGAGTGTGAGAAACCCTGTACGAAATGAAAGTGAATAATGAGGTTGCTGAGCTGTTAATGCCTCACATCATGTGTGCTTTACAGTTTACTAGGTGTTTCCACATCCATTTGCTTCTCATCACAAACCTGGTGGGTTGGCAGGGCAGACGTCCCTGTTTCCCTGTGGCTGCTGAGGAAGTAGAAGTTCAGAGACTGACCCAAGGGCACACGGCCTGGAGTCCAGGTCTTTGGCCCTGTCTGCACACTCTGCTGACTCTCCTGTCCCACGTGGCATGCCAAAGTCATCTTTGAACTAGGTGCTTGGGTGAATATGTGCCATGCCCCAGAAGGTGACAGGGAGAGGGGCTGCCACTGAAGCAAAAGTAGAAAAGTCACAGTGCCAGGGGTGACATTTCTGAAGGAGACTGATGGAAAATTACTCAAGTGCCAGTGAAACAGCTACAATGGGTTCCATTTGGTGGTAGCTCTTGGTCACATTTTGTCATACACCCACAGGAGTTTTTGATATACAGAGACCTGAAAGCGCTTGGCTTGCTCAAGGAAGGACAATTACATGCAGTTAGACAGTGGAGGTGTTGAAAGAGATGTGGTGGACAGAAAGGTTGCAAAGCAGAAACACGATCCTGGAGATCAAGTGAGAAACAGAACTAGACTAGGTCGTGTCGCCCAAAACACCACCTAATTGGCCAAACCATAGAAAGGAGAGCTTTACTGGAGATAACTGGTTTGCAAGCTGAGAAGATAAAGTGTGGATTGAAGGTGCTGTCTCTTTGAAGAGGGGAAGGACAGGTTGGGTTTTATGCCTTGCACAGCCTGCATCACACATATTCAGCAGGTGTGAGGGCAAAAGTTGTATGTATTTATAAGGGGAACAAAGTGCATGAGCAGTGGGTAAACATATGTAATATACATCCTGTGTTCACTTTGGGGTGGGGTTTCAGCATTAAAATGAGGTGGAATTTGGCTGTTTACATCAAAAAGTGAACCATCGGACACAAAAACAGTTTGTATGCAGCCTTTATAAGCTGCCTGAAACTGGCTTAAGGTCTGCAATTGCTTATCAGAAAAGAATGTTTGTAAGGCCTGTCCTCTGTCCAATCAGAGTTACAGTGGCCTGGGTTGTAAATCAGAGTTAGGAGGGGTATTGTTAGTGTGTTTAACAAGAGTGTGATTTTTTTCTTCTTTTCTTTCTTTTTTTTTTTTTTGTTTTGTTTTTTGTTGTTGTTGTTGTTTTTGTAGCTGTAGAAATTTAGAAATTTCTACACGTCGGCCAGGTCCTGAACCCTCAACCTGTAGGTAACTTTTGTTTCCTTAACCTTGGGGTCCATCATAACTGGTAAAGGAGCATCTATTTTGGTATCTCAGATCAGAGTCAGCAACCACGAGCCCTGGACATTTTGAAGGGCAGTAGTGACATGACCTGACCAGTGTTTTAGAAAGTCTCCACTCCATGAAGGACATTTTCTTTTAAATCACATTTATTCGTCTTGCCCATATTATAAAACTGATTGCTTTTAAAAGCATTGCATTTGATGTTGGTGGGTTTTCACTGAGGGCTGAGTACTCTGCTACAATTTGGATGACAGAACTTACTGAGAAATTGGAAGCAGATGAAAATAGCATCCTGCACAGGCTGTCCTTTTGGGTGCCTATTTAAGTACATAGTAAGTGAAGTCATAGCACAAACATTCTTACGAGCAGCCATCATCTGACACTAACCCAAATAGCTTTATCACTACAATGCTACATTCAAATGAACCAAAATAGCCTACAGTGTGTACACAGGGGATCTAGTGTCATTTACATTTGCTGTCTCTGAAATGGAGATCATCACCCTAAAAAGTGTAAGAAAGGAAAGCACTTAATTACTCATGGTATCATGCTGTGCACCAAACCCAATAGTGACTGTCTTTACCTTTGAATTACTTACAATTCACATTTTAATAAACATTTTAATATTTTTTCAGGTACTACATGCTCACTGTAGAAAAACTGGAAAATGCAGATAACTAAAAGGCAGAAAATAAAAGACTCACCCACTATCCATAGCAATGCATTTCTTTCCAGAGTTATTATCTAAATTGCCCTTCTAAACACACTAATCATGGTGCCTTTTATTCCTAACTTCCTCTTACAGTTTCAGAGAAGACGCATCAGGATATTTTATTGTTCTAAAGTAAACACTGCTTAGATCAAAGGTGGCACTTGACCCAAAGCTGTCCAGTGATCGACAAGGTAGTGGGCCTGAGGCCTTCTGCCCTAGAGGAGTGATAATGAGCAAATCTAACTTGTCTTTCTGAAATCTGGACTAAAGGATTTCTGGCCCATTGGCCAACTGGCAGTGAAAAGGGTGGAACTCACAAACATGGAGCTAGAAGGAGAGGGCAACGAGAGAGAACACCTGGGTCAGAAGAGAGGGCGACACAGAGAGAATCAGTGGTCGGGCTGAGAGTGCACTAGGTCCATCCACAGACGGCCTTTTAAGAAAGTCCCTCTTTCCTTTCCCCTTAAGGCGGTTAGACACTTTGTTTTTGTTTTATATAATCAAAAGTGCTACATGGGCCAGGCACAGTGGCTCACACCTGTAATCCCAGCATTTTGGGAGGCTGAGGTCGAAAGATCACTTGAGCCCAGGCGTTCAAGACCAGCCTGGGCAATGTGGTGAAACCCTGCTCTACAAAAAAATACAAAAATTAGCCAGGCTTGGAGGCACACACCTGTGGTCCCAGCTACTGCGGAGGCTGAGGTGGGAGGATCTCTTGAGCCTGAGAGGCAGAGGTTGCGGTCAGCCAAGATAGCATCACTGCATTCCAGTCTGGGCAACAGACAGAACCTGTCTCAAAAAAAAAAAAAAAAAAAAAAAGAAAGAAAGAAAGAAAGAAAAAGAAAAAGAAAAACAGTGCTTTATTCTCAATTTTATTTTAGTGTTCCCAATCATTAGCAGGAAATGGACATGAAGTAAATCTTAATGTTTATGCAAATGAAATAATTCACCTGTTCTCTCAAACAACATTGTACTGTATTCAAGATCTTGGGAAACTCCAGGTAAAATGTCATGATTCCCAACCTCAAGGAACTTACTGAGATATAACTATAAATATCTACAGACAAATAAAAATACAGTTATTTTAAGAACGTTAAAATGACATATTTCATTGAGGATGCTTTTGGCTTCAAGCAACAGAAGACCTCACTTAAAATGCTTAAAAAACAAAGAGAATCTCACATAAAAAAAAAAGTCCCAGTCAGCCATGGTGGCACACCTGTAGTCCCAGCTACTAGGGAGTCTGAGGCAGGAGGATCGCTTGAGCCCAGTAGTTCAGGTCCAGCCTGGGCAACATAACGAGATCCCATCTCTTTAAAAAAAAAAAAAAAAAAAAGGTCTAGACCTAAGGCAGTTCCAGGGCTTACTGGTCTAATGAATGTCTAAACAACATCATCAAGGAATCATCAAGGACCTGGGTTCCTTCTGTCTTTCTGCTCTGCCATCTTCAAAATTTTTATTGACTTTTGGTCCTAAGATTTGTTTCCTCATAGATGCCAGATGGCTATTTCTCCTCCAAGGATCAAACCCTTACACACAGTGTCTGAAGTTTGGAAAAGATAATGTCCCTGAGGTACAAGAAAACCTCTCTCAGAGACCACTAGCTGGCTTCCCTTCACACTCCATCACCACTGTCACTGGCAAGGGAAATGGAATTACATAATTGGTTTAGCCTAATCAAGAGTCACCCCTGAGACTGGAGAGGGGCTCATGAAACACATTGTTACCCAATACCTCAACAAAATAGGGGTTTGGTTAACAGAAAGAGGGGGGCGCAAAATGATTCTTGAGTGGGCAACTAAGGGTGTCTGTCATATGGTTTAATAGGGCGGGCCGGGCGCGGTGGCTCACGCCTGTAATCCCAGCACTTTGGGAGGTCAAAGCGGGAGGATCACGAGGTCAGGAGATCGAGACCATCCTGGCTAATACGGTGAAACCCCGTCTCCAGTAAAAATACAAAAAATTAGCCGGGCATGGTGGCGGGCGCCTGTAGTCCCAGTTACTCGGGAAGCTGAGGCAGGAGAATGGCGTGAACCCGGGAGGCGGAGCTTGCAGTGAGCCGAGATTGAGCCATTGCACTCCAGCCTGAGTGACAGAGCGAGACTCCGTTTCAAAAAAAAAAAAAAAAGAAGGCAAATTTAAAAACTACTGATGGGGGTTGGGGAGATGTTGGTCAAAGGATACCAAATTTCAGTTAGATAGGCAATAACTTCAAGAGAGCTATCTTGAACTTACTTTACAACAGGGTGAGGATAGTCAATAACAATGTATTGAATTCTCAAAAACTACTTTAAAAAGTGGGGGAAATAACTGGTAAAACAAAAATGGAGTACAAAATTAGAGTTAAAATTAGTATAAAATCTAGATTAAAATACAGATTGGAAAAAATTTAAATACAGCATAGTTTAATGAGAAGAGGAAAACAAAGGCTGAGGAAAGTTGAGATCTAACTGAATCATTAAATCCAGGAAACTAAGATACCAAAAAGATGAAATGATAAAATAAATTAAGCCCAGCAGTTCTCAAAGGATGGTTCTTTGGCCAGAAGCACCAGTATAAACTGGGAACTTGCTAGAAATGCAAATACTGGGCCCCACCCCAGGGCTACTGAATCAGAAAGCTTGGGGGTGGGGCCCAGCAATCTGTTTTAACAAGTCCTCCAGAACCAACGAATCCCCAGGGGCTGATGTAGCTAACACCTGAGAATCCAAAAGAAAAACAGACACTTTAAAACATTCCAAATTGTAAAATAAGGCCAGCGTGGTGGCTCATACCTGTAATCCCAGCACTTTGAGAGGCCCAGGCAGGCAGATCACCTGAGGTCAGGAGTTTGAGACCAGCCTGGCCAAAATGGTGAAACCCTGTCTCTATTAAAAATACAAAAATTAGCCAGGTTGGTGGTACATGCCTGTAATCCCAGCTACTTGGCTGGCTGAGGCAGGAGAATCCCTTGAACCCAGGAGGCAGAGGTTGCAGTGAGCCGAGATTGTGCCACTGCACTCTAGCCTGAGCAACAGATTAAGACTCTGTGTCATAATGAACAAACCAAAAAAATTGCAAAATGAAAAAAAAATCAGTAGGCAAAAGGGCCAAATAAAAATCAGCACCTAGACCGATGCCAGGGTTAACATCTTTTTGCTGAGCAAACATGGTTCTCCGAGCCACTTTACCCCTCCCCACTCCCCTGCCCCACATCTGACTGACCACCTAGATGGTTGCCCTACGAAACTTAAAATGAGTGGTTCTCATTCTGGCTACACTTTAACATCACATGGAGAATATTTAAATAATGTGGATAAACCAGCCTCTACCTCAAACCAAGCAAGTCAGAACTCTGAGGGTGAGGACCTGGCCTCTGTATTTTTAAGAAATCTCTTAGGTGCTCCTGTTGTACAGTCATGGTTTTGAACCATTGGCTCAGAGCTTCCGGACTGAGAGCTGAGGGTTGGAGAGGCCTCTTGCTCTTGATAGCTTCCTTGACCTCACACTTGCTGCCCATGTTCCTCAACGGCCTGGCTATAAGCCTTGGAGAAAACATAAAACAAGCATGCACGCAGCTTACATCTTTTCTCCAGCAGGTCTACGTATACTTGCCTGATGTACGAGCATCTGACCCTGAATTACTCCATCTGGTTCCCAGATTGTGGGATCTCAGTATGGAAGAGCAGAGGCCAATGTTGAAATTCTTGACTGACATCTCTTGTGCTTTCTAAACACTGATGGGACTGGGCGTGGTGGCTTACGATTACAATCCCAACACTTTGGGAGCCTGAGGTAGGGGGATCCCTGGAGCACAGGAGGTTGAGACTGCAGTGAGCCATGATCGCGCCACTGCACTCTATCCTGGGCAACAGTGAGACTCTGTCTCTTAAAAATAAATAAATAAATAAACACTGATGGGAACATAATGTCCTCACTTCCAGCCTTTGCCAGTCCACCTTGTAGGGAGCAACCGTAATTTTACATATGCATAAAATATTATACAGATGGTCCCCAACTTATAATGGTTCAACGTATGATTTTTTTGACTTTACGCTGGGTTGATTGAGATATTAGATGGATTTTTGGCTTATGATATTTTCAACTTACGATGGGCTTATTGGGACATATACCCATCATAAGTCAAGTAGCATCTTTATATACTATGTAATTATAATATTATACGTAAATTCTTTTACACATAATTATATGTTATATGTAATTATTAGATATATGTGTATATACATATATACACATATGAAAGATGAAAATAATATATATTTTAGTGGTCTAGAATGGGGCCTGAGCATTTTAGAAGCTTCTCAGGTGATTTTCCTGGGCAGCCAGCAATGAGAACCACTGATTTAGAGTGAAATATTCATCAACTCAGATCTCTGGATAAGAAAATATAACATATTTAAAATGGAGGAGAGAAATACAGCTAACAAAAGTTTCCAAACAATATCAGTGGGAAGAAAGCCTGGGCTTTGCTTACTCTCTCTTCACGCTCTCAAGAGATGTGTCCACAAAGCACTCTCAATAGCTCCGGTAGCAACATTGATTCTTCCACTGGACCTTCATCTTTTCACGGTGGTCCAAAGGCTTTGCTCTCCCTCTCTCGCTGGTAGGCAGCTTGGTTCAATTGCTTCTTCGTATTTGCCTTCTGACCACCGCTAAGCCTCACCTGAACCAGCAGACACAAATCATGCTCCTGAGGTGTCTTCTTACCTCAAGGCTCAATTGAGCTGAACTTCCCTAGAAATGACAAAGCAAGATACAAGAGAGATGGGCCCTAACAGACCAGTGGGCAGCCATGGCGGTTCAACAGACAAAAAGGGGATGGCGGGGACTGGGAGAGAGAGCAGCCACCTGTCCTGGTTTGCCTAGTTCCAAGGGCTAAAACTGAGACAGTCCTGAACAGTCCCATGATCAAGCACAGCTTTGTGTCTTGCAGGAGAAGACCCTCTCATATGGGTCTATGAGACCTTACTTAACACAAGCATTTTATATTTTCTTTGTTTTGTGAGCATGCAGAGAGTTAATTTTCCAATTTTCTTTTTTTTTTTTTTTTTTTTTTTTTTTTTGAGACGGAGTCTCGCTCTGTCCTCCAGGCTGGAGTGCAGTGGCCGGATCTCAGCTCACTGCAAGCTCCGCCTCCCGGGTTTACGCCATTCTCCTGCCTCAGCCTCCCGAGTAGCTGGGACTACAGGCGCCCGCCACCTCGCCCGGCTAGTTTTTTGTATTTTTTAGTAGAGACGGGGTTTCACCGTGTTAGCCAGGATGGTCTCGATCTCCTGACCTCGTGATCCGCCCTTCTCGGCCTCCCAAAGTGCTGGGATTACAGGCTTGAGCCACCGCGCCTGGCCTCTTTTTTCTTTTTTAATAAAATGTTAACCAATAGATGTGTCAACCATCAAAAAACTTAAATATTCAGAGAAGCAAGAAGAAAACAAATGAAATCACTTGTAATCTCACTTTCCAAGGAAAATTACTTTTAAGATTCTGGTGTTTCTCCTTCCAATCTTTTTATGCGCATTCATTCTAAATATCTGTGCAAATACAAATATGTTAAATTTACTTTCTATTTAGGAAATCAAAGAAGTTGGGAGAATAGAAAAGATCATTAGACACAAATAAAAGATGGTACACAAAGGGAAATGAAAGTAAAACATGAATGACAGGAGAAGTTAGGGTAAAACTGATCCACACCAGTGCTTCTCCGAGAGCCGTAGCCTTGATCTGAGGCATCAGGGCAGCGCTTTGTCCGTGGAGTGTGGTAGAACTATCAGGTCATCCCCTCTGTTGGTGGTCATCCTCTCTGGTGGTTCTATTACTTTTAATTGCAAAAACAACAATTACTTTTGCACCAGCCTAATAAGTATATGCTGGGCTCCAGAACTGAAGAGTACTGAACATCATAGGAGGCTGTGGCTAAAGAAGCTGGAAAGGGTTCAGAGAAGAGGAACCAAGATGACTAATACAGGGGAGCACAATGAGGCCTTTGAGCAGAGGTGAAAGAAAGCACAACTGTGTGGCCGGAAAGAAAGAAGGGCTGAGACAACGTAATACCGTTCATGTAGACGAGGGGTGTGCACCTCTAAGGGGTGACTTGCTGTCCTCTGTTTTCACTACGGACTGAAGAAGGAGAACAAATCATAAATGTTAGTCTGCATGTATAAGGGATTTTTACTTTGCCAGAATTTTTGTCTTCCCAGTGACTGATATCATCCTTACATTTTGAGATACTGACTATCCTTCCACAGGGATTTAGGTTTACACAGGAGAAAATGCCGCGGTGGCTGTTAAAGTATCCAATGAGATTTTCCAAGGAGGGCACAGATTCTTCTTTTAATGATCAAAATAGAACCGTTCTTCATCTAATAGGGATGTTTTCTACATTGCCCTGCCTAAGAACTGAGAATAATAAGTATACCTTCCATTTCTAGAACACATTAACTGAATGTCTTTCTCCTTTCTAAACTCATCTGGCCTGTGAAACAATCACTTGAGGTCACAAGGAAGGTACTATCTTCCCATTGTCCAGGTGAGAAAATGAAGGTTTAGAGGAAGGAAGTGACCTGCCCAAGGCCCCACAGTGAATGGTGAGCTAGAGTATATTCCAGACCTAGTGATTCTGAGTTTCCAGGACTGTTGCCACACTAGTCAGTCTCTGATATCAGAATCACCTGCAGGGCTTGTTGAAACATGGATTGCTGGATCCAGCCCCAGAGTTTCTGAATCTGTAGGTCTTGGGTGGGGCCTGAGAAT
The DNA here is from genome assembly GCF_003255815.1 of Theropithecus gelada. Lineage (NCBI taxonomy): Eukaryota > Metazoa > Chordata > Mammalia > Primates > Cercopithecidae > Theropithecus > Theropithecus gelada. The sequence continues at coordinate 149,668,730 of NC_037672.1, forward strand.
TTGCATTTCCAACAAGTTCCAGGTAATGCTGCTGCTGTCTGGGAACCACACTGAGAATGACTGTGTTACACCACACCTGCCAGCCAGCGAGAGCTGTGAAAGGAAAACACTTCATTAAGACCTCAAACCCAGAGAATTTTCATTCCGACCTCAGACTCAGAGAAGTTTTATTTAACTTGAAAAATCATTTGCATGAAACTCACTAATTTCTGACCACCTTCCAAGCAACCGGCCCCTGTGTTACCAGAACACATTGGCACACAAGTCCACTCACGGTGCAGAGTCCAAGCCTCGCTTCCAAACGCTTTCCCAGAGCCATACAATCCGAAGAGGTAGAAGTGGAGCAGGGGAACTAAGAAATATTGAGCACCTATTCTATGACAGGCAGTGTTCAGAGTCTTGTATAATTCCTTATTCTATGTTTACAGTCACTCTGATAGAGAAACAAGTATTCCCATTTTACAGAGGAAGAAACTGAGGCTCAAAAGGGTTACACAACTTGCCTAGGAAAACAACTAGAATATTCAGCTTCCAAACTATATATATATTTTTGACATCACAGATTCAATTATTTTAAATCCATTCCCTAACTTGTATGATATCCACCCTACTCCCTCAGCACATTTCTTTCGCCCGTTCTTCAGGGTTAATGAGCCTCCTGTCTCCAGCCTATGACATTGCACTTAATTTCTTTCTAATTCATAAAGCACTTTTCTGAACTTTGGTGCCAGAATCATTTAGGACTTATTAGTTGTCTATTTAGTTTGATCCAAAGACCTAACCTAGAGGGAATTAATTGAGTAAATTGTGGCACATCCATATGCTATTGTACATGGATTTAAAAAATGGTTGTGATATATTTGAATTTTATTTTATTTTTACTTGTCTTTGTCAGGCAATATATTTGAATTTTAAAAAGCAATTTACAGGCGGGGTGTGGTGGCTCACGCCTGTAATCCCAGTACTTTGGGAGGCCAAGGTGAGTGAATCACGAGGTCAGGAGATCGAGACCATCCTGACTAACATGGTGAAACCCCGTCTCTACTAAAAGTACAAAAAATTAGCCGGGCGTGGTGGCTCGTGCCTGTAGTCCCAGCTACTCAGGAGGCTGAGGCAGGAGAATGGTGTGAACCCAGGAGGCAGAGCTTGCAGTGAGCCGAGATTGCGCCACTACACTCCAGCCTGGGCAACAGTGCAGGACTCTGTCTCAAAAAAAAAAATAAAAATAAATAAAAATAAATAAAAAAGGCAAGTTACAGTCATGCACAGTATACTACTTTTTGTTAAAAAAAAAAAAACCACATGCATGCAAAAATGCACATTCACACCTTGCAACCTCTGCAGTCTAGAAGAGTATACACCAAAATGTGAACAATGAGGAACTCGGAGTGGTGAAATTATGGGTGACTTTTAAATTTTCTTTATTTTGCTTTTCTAAATGTTATGATTTTTCTTTCTTTTTTTTTTTCTTTTTTTCTGTCTCTTTATTAGAGATGGGGTTTCACCATGTTGCCCAGGCTGGTCTCAAACTCCTGAGCTCAGGCCATCCACCCACCTCAAACTTCCACAGTGCTGGGATTACAGGCGTGAGCCACCAGGACTGGACAAAATTTTATGATTTTTCTTGATGGATATGCGTAAAAAACGTCTTCACCTGCCTTTAAACTTCTTATCCTTCTCTCTTCACACTGAGTTCTTTACAGGCTCCTGGTGTTTATTCTCCTAATTAAATATTTAGTTCTGTATACTTCTCTATGCAAGAAAAGAAGAGTTCTTTGGAAGCAGGAAAGAGAAAAACAGCCTCCCACCTATTACAATTCAAGGAGAAACCAATCTGGCTACCAAAACTCCCCTGGGGCTCGTGTTTTCTATGCATGGTGAGAACACTATTCAAGGACATCTAAGAACAGAGCATATATAATAATTATCTCTTTAGGGTTCTTAGGCCCTGCAGGGCATGCATAAGAATGGAATACACCAACGCATAAATCTAAATGATTTATAACAACAGCATAGGTACCGCAATAAGTACTTATAGAAATCAATGAACAAAACTTACATGTTGCAGTAGTGCCTTAAAAACATTCAAAAAATTAATAGCGGCCGGGCGCGGTGGCTCAAGCCTGTAATCCCAGCACTTTGGGAGGCCGAGACGGGCGGATCACGAGGTCAGGAGATCGAGACCATCCTGGCTAACAAGGTGAAACCCCGTCTCTACTAAAAACTACAAAAATCTAGCCGGGCGAGGTGGCGGGCGCCTGTAGTCCCAGCTACTCGGGAGGCTGAGGCAGGAGAATGGCGTGAACCCGGGAGGCGGAGCTTGCAGTGAGCTGAGATCCGGCCACTGCACTCCAGCCTGGGCAACAGAGCAAGACTCCGTCTCAAAAAAAAAAAAAAAAAAAATTAATAGCTAGAGTTCGAAGCCCTGGATAGAGTAGTAAATGCTCTATCCATGTAAGTCTGCTAGAGACCCTGGTACAGCGAAGGCTCAAAGCTGTGCAGGTTTGAAGGATTCTGCAATGTTAAGCCAGGGCCCTGTGGAATGAGCCTCAGGTCCAGGCCTTTTCCAGTGGAGATCTTTCTCCAGCAGAACATGAGCCATCAGGTGAATGGCCTGTGTTGGGGTAAATTCATCCGGTCACACCCCATGCCCTGGGCCAAACCATGCACTCAAAGGGAGTGGGTGGCATTCCTGTATCCCCAAGAATAAAACCATCTATGGCCTCTAATGCCATTGGAGCTAGAAAGGGAAGAAATATGCCTTCTTTCATGTGAGTTCATGTAAGGGGTGGGGATGGGGAAACATTCACTGAGCAAAGAGAATTATTTGCAACTAGAACATCCCGAAGCCTGCAAATACAAAAAAAAAAACAAAAACAAAAAACAAAAAACAAAAAAACCACCTATAAATCTTCAGAATAGGACCATGAGAGTAAAAGCAATTTCTGGCCCAGGTCTCATGCCCTAAGCACTTCACCCAGACAATCCTCCTGAGAAAAACAAAAAAAGTCACTCCTTCCCTAGGCCTGCTGGTTCTGGCCTGGAGGCTGGTTGCTTAAACCAATGATTGTTTTCTAGAGAGCTCTCAGGGAGAGCAAAAGTAATGAAATCATTTCATGTTCTTTATCTGGGAGAGTCAGCCTGTGGCATTCTCAGCACTTCTCTTGGGCCGTATCCATCACTGTAAGACTGTCTTGTGGGAGTGGGGCATGCAGATTAAAAATGACTTCACAGCCCCTCCCCCGCAGGTTAGGGAGCACGACATCTATTGGTAGCTGAGCATCTGATGGCTGAGAGCGAGGCACCACATTGCTACATTTCCACTGCATGCTTGTTGAAGATATTTCTCCTGAATAATATCTTGGCCCTAATGTTGTACCGACTCCATCCCAGACTCACGTCCTCTCTGAGATGACCTTTTGGTCATCCTTCCTACTGTAATTCAACACTGTAGCAGGTTTTCCATGGTGTTTTGTAAATATTTTTAAGATTTTCTGTATATTGTGATGTTTTGACATCTTAACCTTTCTGGCTGGAGAAAGACTGCCCATCCAGGAGCTCCAGGAGCTAGCCAATTCTTAGAGGTAGCAAAGGACCCAGCGGGGAACATGCCTTTGTTAAGCAGACTAACCAATCCAGAGCCACATCTCCTCTACCTGGCCCTCAGGAGGCAATATTCCACTGTTTAATCATCCCCAGGCCTGGTATCAGGAACCTAGGACAACCACTACAGCTCAGAACCCACCAAAATTATATCCAAACCAGCCAGTACCACACTGTTCACCCTGCCCTGCCTTGCCATTCCCTCAGAAACCCCAATCAAGCCCCTGGCCTAATGTGTAAATGCTTAATGGATGGCAAACTAGCACATGAAAAGATATTCAACATCATTTGCCATTAGCAAAATGCAAATTAAAACCACAAAAAGTCCAGGCGTGGTGGCTAATGCCTGTAATCCCAGCACTTTGGGATGCTGAGGCAGGCAGATCATCTGAGGTCAGGAGTTCGAGACCAGCCTGACCAACATGGTGAAGCCCTGTTTCTGCCAAAAAGTACAAAAAAATTAGCCCAGCATGGTGGTGTGCACCTTTTGTCCCAGCTACTTAAGAGGCTGAGGAAAGAGGATCACTTATCCCCAGAAGGCAGAGGTTGCAGTGAGCTGAGATTGAGCTACTACACTCCAGCCTGGGTCACAGAACAAGACTCCGTCTCAAACAAACAAACAAACAAACAAAAAACACAACAGGATACCACCACATAGCTACTAGGATGGCTTTTTTTGTTGTTTTTTGAGACAGGGTCTCACTCTGTCACCCAGGCTGGAGTGCAGTGGTGCAATCTTGGCTCGCTGCAGCCTCTGCCCCCTGGGCTCAGGCTCAGGTGATTCTCCCACCTCAGCCTCCCAAATAGCTGGGACTATAGGCGTGCATCAACCACCACACCCATTTTTTTGTATTTTTTTTTAGAGATGGGGTTTCAACACATTGCCCAGGCTGGTCTCAAACTCCTGGACTCAAGTGATCTGCCCTCCTTGGCTTTCCAAAGTGCTGGGATTATAGGCATGAGCCATCATGACCATCCAAATGACTTTTTTTTTTAAAAAAAAAACTGGCTGGGCACAATGGCTCATACCAGTGAGGTCCCTTGAGCTCAGAAGTTCAAGACCAGCCTGGGTAACATAGTGAGACCACTGACTCTACAAAATATTTTAAAATTAGCCACACATGGTGAATGGCACAGGCCTGTAGTTCCAGCCTCTCAGGAGGCTGAGGCAGGGGGATTGCTTGAACCCAGGAGATGGAGACTGCAGTGAGCCATGATTCTGCCACTGCACTCCAGCCTGGGTGACAGAGCAAGACCCTGTCTCAAAAAAATATTTAAATAAATGAATGAATAAGTAAAAACTAACTAACAATAAATGCTAAGTGCTGGTCAGGATGTTGTGAAGCAATTGGAACTCTCTTCTACTGCTAATTGGAATGTAAAATGGTACAACCACTTTGGAAAACAGTTTGACAGTTTCTTTTTACAGTTAAACATGCACTTACCATGTGACCCAACAATCTCATTCCTAACTGAAATAAAATCCTTTGTTCACATTAACAACCTTTGCATGAATATTAATAGTGGCTTTATTCAAAATTGTCCAGATCTGGAAACCCAAATGTCCTTCAACTGAAATGGATGAACAAACTATGGTACATCTGTACAATGAAATATTATTTAGTAATACGAAGGAATGAATTAATGATTCATGCTGCAACATGGATAAACCTCAAAAGCATTATGCTAAATGAAAGAAGTCAGACTCAAAAGTCTGCATACTATTTGCTTACAGATTTATGGTTTAGTCTGCATTTTCTGGAGTTTTATTTGTGCAAAAGCAAATGTTTAGGGACAGAAAACAGACCAGTGGTTGCCAGAGAATGGGGGTAGGGGAGAGGGGTTGACTAGAAGAATCTGAGAAAATCCTAGGAGTAATGGAGTAGATCTACATCTTAATTTTAGTGACGGTTACACTACGGTACACATTCATCAAAACTCACTGACCTATTCACTGAGGATGAATTTTACCATACGGAAATTACATTTTAATCTTCAAAATATGAAACCAGCATTGGCGTTTGTCTTCAACAGACCATGTAAATTCCTGTGATGTCATATCTATGTTCAGTCCTCTTCGGTGCAGCTTGTCCATGCTTCTCTCTCCCCTCTCAGAGCCACTGAAGACAAATGCAGGTTTCCCACAGGCTTCCAGCCCTGCAGGAAATTGCTATGACTATTTAGTTAACAGAAGTGACACTAGTAAAGAAAGCCAGCTTGGGATGCTGGCTAAGGGAAGGGAAGGGGCTCTGTCAGGGCTGCCCTTTATACATGGTGTTGTATCGTCAGTGATCACACAGAAAGTGGAAGTCACTGAGGTCGAGCATGGCCACCATAAGCCGTTTCTCACCTAGGCTCCAGGGTGAAAGGGATTGGAGGAATCCCTGCCTACCAGGTGGTCAGCACCTGACAAGCTTAAGCAGGTCCCCAAATCCAGCTAACTCCAGTCTTCCTTCCTCCCAAAAAGCACTGCATGCCATGGGGCCACTGTCTTCGTAAGCAATGCTGCACTCTTCAGCCAAACAGCCATCTGACTTTGACTTAGAAAAGAAAGAGCCAGGCATGGCTCTGAATGGATAGGCCCCAAATGCCCCTTGTTTCTGTGATGAGCAAGGTCCATTTCAAAGCCAGTTTGGGAAGGTGGCTTCTCTCCATCACAGGAAGCATATGTTTCTGGAAGCCAGCCTGCCACTGGTTCTGGAAATAATCCTTTGGACCAGAGATGAAGTGGGGCCTGGATTGCTCTGCCAGATGAGTTCATGTCCAGTCGGCCATGCCCAGGGTGGAGCGCTACCGAGGCAGGCCACCTCCCTACAGCATGGAGTCCAGTGGGGGCCGGGATGTGCACCTGACTTCCTGCTTCTACCTTGCCCCAGCTCTGGGCTTCCAGGCTTCTCTCCATTATTCTTCTCTTGTCGTTTGTTCCTAGATCTTTACTCTGACCAGCAGCTCACTCTCTCTCTCTCTTTCTTTATTAAAGGGCATTATTAAGGTATAATTGACATAAAATAAACTGAGCATTTAACTGTACAATTTGATAAATTTTGACATTCATATACACCCAGGTAACTATCACCACCAAATCAAGATAGAGAACACATCCCTCACCCCCAAAATTCTCCTTGTGCCCCCTCAGTCATCCCTCCCTCCTGCCCTTGCCTGCCCCCCATTCCCAAGGAGCACCAATCTGTTGCCTGTCACTAGGGATTAGTCTGCATTTTCCAGAGTTTTACATAAATGCAATCATACAGTATGTGCTCACTCTCTCTCTCTCTCTCTCTCTCTCTCTCTCTCTCTGGTCTGTCTGCTTTCACTTAGAAAAATTATCTTGAGATTTATCTATATTGCTGCATGTATCAACAATTTATTCTGTTTTCTTGCTGAGTAGTAGTCCATCATATGGCTATACCATAATTTCTTTATCTGTTCATCTGTTGGTGGATGTTTACATTGTTTCCAGGTTTGGGGAAGCATTTCTCTTCAACCAACTGGGCTAGCGGTCCTTCAGAAAACACCCAGCACTCCTTGCTGCCGAGGCTTCTTGCTCTGGCCGCTTCTGACTTGCTGCAGTGGGAGCAGAAGTCACTCCACAGAGTGCGGGAAGACTTATGGGGAAAGGTGGTCGCATCTCCATACAACCCCTCCACTTCTCCCCGCTCCTCCCCACCACCTCTGTTTCAACAGCCTCTCATATCACAACTGCCCCTTGACTTGAGCAAGGAAGGGAAGGGACGGGACCAGATAGCAACTGGGAGGAATGGGACAGGTCAATAGTGACACCTTTCATTTCATGAGTATTTCCCACTGTTTGCCCTTTGAGGACAAAGCAAGTCCCTGTAGAGCAGTAGGTTGCTGACAACTTTTATAACGCTGACTCTTACAATATGGTTTTAAAGAGATTAATAAAGAATGTTTATGGCAGTGCTTCTTAACCTTTGATGTGGACACAAATCATTAGAGGGTCATGTAAAATGCAGATTCTGGGCCGGGCGCGGTGGCTCAAGCCTGTGATCCCAGCACTTTGGGAGGCCAAGATGGGCAGATCACAAGGTCAGGAGATCGAGACCATCCTGGCTAATATGGTGAAACCCCGTCTGTACTAAAAAAATACACACAAAAAAACTAGCCAGGTGAGGTGGCGGGCGCCTGTAGTCCCAGCTATTCGGGAGGCTGAGGCAGGAGAATGGCGTAAACCCTGGAGGCGGAACTTGCAGTGAGCCAAGATCCGGCCACTGCACTCCAGCCTGGGCAGCAGAGCGAGACTCCGTCTCAAAAAAAAAAAAAAAAAAAAAAAATGCAGATTCTGATTCAGTAGGCTGGGGAATGTGACTTGAGACTGTGTTTCCAGCAAGCTCGCAGATGATTTGATGCTGCTGTCTTCAGGCTGCACACGTCAAGGGGTCATTCACAGGTGTTTAGTTGTTTAATAATTGCTTTTTAACAAGTGTTTAATCACTATCTATAAAACTCTATTAAGTACAGGCTAATGCAAGTTGTCTTCTCTCCTGGAGATCCCCTGCAGCGATTCTGAATTAACCAGGGCCTCCTCCTGAATACCCCAAGTGCTCCCTTGAAACTAGGACTGGTGTTAGAGCTAGATGGTGTCAGATTTTAGCCTGTCAAGAACAGCACCTCCTGCTGGCAAAATATCTAGTGTTTCTCTTGTTTGCTGCCTTATGCTGTATATTGGTTCCTGGGAAGTTTGGAACTTAGACTGCAAAAATGGGTTGTGGTGAAAACAGGTGGACTACAGGGATGCAAGTAAAAAGAAAAAAAAAATGGATTATGGGATAGTCTGGGAGACAGAATAAAAGGGAAGGGAAACAAGGGTATTGATAAGAAAGGGAGGAGGAACTAATTATGTTACCGAGGTTGATCTTGCCCGGGGCCCAAGGATTGAATGGTCAATCTGAGATGTGCTCTAAGTTGAAAACCTAGGCCCCATGAAAACGTTCCAAATAGGCTTCACCTGGTGCGCAGTTTCCATCAAATGTCTGTACCCTTCTTTTCATTGATCCCCAGTAGCTCCCATGGTTGAATGGCTGCATTTACTTGCCTCATGCTTTAAGCTGTGTATGCTATCCTCTCGGAGCCTAACTCGAATAGGATCTTCTTTCTGTGGGGCCCAATTATCACAGACCCATCTAGCGTGGAAATGAGCCGGTACTGGTAGCTGTGGAAACCGCAGATCTCTGGATGCAAAGTTGTGATGAAGTGATTCATTCAATCATGCAAATGAATGTTTATGTCCTGAACCGTGCAAGGCACTGTGAATACAGTCCCTTCCCTCAAGGGTGAGCAAGACACAAACTGATATAGCACTCATTTATGCTCAGAAGTACAAACTCAGTGTCTCAGGCAATCAGAGAAGGGTGACCACTAGCTATGGTATATAGGAAGGCAGGTGGTGGTTACCTGAATGACAGCTGGGAGCTGGCTAGGGCAAAAGCAAGGGAGATATTCCAAAAAGAAGGAATGACTGGAGCGAAGCCACAGGGTGGGAATGTCCAGTGTGTCTTTGGAGAAAGGAAGTCTCAGTCTTCATGTCAGGAGGAATGGAACAGGAGGATGTGAAGGGAGGCCAGAGGCCTGTCTTGACTCATTACCACCTGAATTATATTTGGTAGCTAATTAGGGATACAGACATCAGAACCAAGATGGTGCTTTATGGTTGATTTGGTGGCAATGTGCTTTGATGGAACAGTGGAGTGAGTCAGGAGGTAAAGAGAATTGGTAGGAGGCCACTGTATCGATTGAGGTGGGCAAACCTCAGCCAGGTTGGAGTTCCAGGGATAGAAAACGTAGGTTAGATGAAGGAACAGGGAAAGAAGACACACCAGGACCGGGTATCTGTATGTCAGGGGTGATGGAGAGAGGACAATGATCATGCTGCAATTTTGAGTCTTTCTGAGAGAATGGCAGTTCTGAACCATGTGTTTGGTTTTAAACTGAAACACTTACATGAAAATGTCCAACAGGCCGGCAGAAACATTAATCTGCAGCTTTAAAACCAAAGGGCTCAGCCGGGCATGGTGGCTCACACCTGTAATACCAGCACTTTGGGATGCCAAGGTGGGTGGATCACATGAGGTCAGGAGTTCGAGACCAGCCTTGGCAACATGGTAGAACCCCATCTCTACTAAAAATACAAAAGTTGGCCGGGTGTAATGGTGGGTGCCCGTAATCCCAGCTACTTGGGAGGCTGAGGCAGGAGAATCACTTGAACCTAGGGGGCAGAGGTTGCAGTGAGCTGAGATCGCACCATTGCACTCCAGTCTGGGCAACAAGAGCAAAGCTCTGTCTCCAAAAAAAAAAGAAAAAAAAAAAAAGCAAAGCAAAAGCCTCCTGGAGACAGACATTTAGGTTACCCACACTGAGTTATTTCATTTTTCCTACAAACAAACAAACAAAAACATGAGACTCTCTGGTAGTCTACACTGTGCTACTCACTAGGGCTACAAAAGTGAGAAAGATGGGGTTCCTCCCCGTGGAGTTGTCAGATCCATGGAGGAAACGTGCCCCTCCCGCATTAACAGATTCCAGCACTGCAGCGGAAGGGGTTGCAGAGTGGGGTGGGAAACCCTTCGGTGGATGAGAGCACTGAGGAGGGAGGGCCCAGAGAAGGCAGATTCTTTCCTTGTAAGCTTACATCTCTCTAATGCTCACAATGCTCACAGGCACTGGCTTGAGCACTGCCAAGTGCAGACTTGTGACCACTGGAGTGTACTGTCCCACTCAGTGAGGTGGGCAAGCCGTGGGAGACAGAGAAATTAGTCGGAGAAGGAAATAGAGAAAGGCCCCAGGGATAGGAAATCAAGATACTGAGAAGTCCCTGAGGTCAAAAAGGAAGTGATAGCAGTGGTCATCAGTGTCAAACACTAACAGAATGTCAGGAAGGATAAGAATGAACTGGAGATGGTTGATTTGGGAACTTGGTGAAGTCGTGGTCATCTTTGGCAGCAATTTCAGTTAAGAAGCATCAGAGAAGTCACGGAATGAGAGACTTATGAGGAAGTGGAGAAACATGGAGTGTAAATACCTCTTTTTTTTGAGAAATTTGGTAGTAAAAGGAAAAATGAGTGCCAGCAGTTCAAGGTGAGAGAAATTTAGGAATTTTGGGGGATGGGGGATAAGAGAGCCTGGGACATGTTAGTATTCAGAGGAAGAAGGAAACATTGGGGTGGAAGTGTTCACGGATTGAGGAGAAAATGAAAGGAATAGCTTCCATGGAGAGTGTGTCAACTCTTCTTGGCTGCCCACCTGCTCTTCATACAGCACCACTTAACCCTCACTTGTGGTCGCTGCCCTTGAGAGGTGGGCACTATAGCCTTCAGAGCACCCTGTTGGACCCTAGTCCTCCTGGAGCCGCCAGGCCCTAATCAGTGGTTTCTCCTTTGTGCTGCATTTTCCTGGGAGTGAACTAGTGGTCTAAAGCCCAGTTTTCTCGTGGTGAATGTCTGTGTTCTGGCTTGTAAACAAACTGTTGACTAGATCTAGAGATTTCAGGAAACTGGTTTTCCTAGTCCTGAACACTAGAATGCTCTGATATCCAATGACAGCTCCTCCAAGTACTGAGCATTTGTCAACCCAGATTTCTACTGAACCCCAGCTTTGCTTCTGTAGATTTGGCATTTGGTTTGAAAATTTTGCTGATTATCCTAATTTCAAGAGACTTTAAATGGAAATCACCTTTTAACCCATAGCTAGCAAACGTCTATTTTATTTGCACTAAATAGCTAGCTTTAGGATCTCTCTGGGTTAGCTTAGTATGCAGTGCCTTGGCTTCTAGTGTTGAGAGCAGGGGAGACTGTGATAAAGAGCAGAGGTAGGTGGGATGCAGCCCTTCCTTCTGGGAAGTTGAAAGGAGAGGAAAGGGCGGGGAATAATAGCTAACGCCTGTAATCCCAATAGTTTGAGCGGCAGAGGCATGAGGATTGCTGGAGCCCAGGAATTTGAGACCAGCATGGGCAACATGGTGAGACCCTGTCTCTACGTAAAACTGTAATAAATTAGCCAGGCATGGTGGTGTACACCTGTGGTCCCAGCTACTCAAGAGGCTGAAGTGGGAGGATTGCTTGAGGCCAGAAGGTCGAGGCTGCAGTGAGCTGTGATTGTGCCCCTGCACTCCAGCCTGGGTGACAGAGGCAAGACCCTGTCTAAAATTAAAAAAAAAAAAAAAAGGCCAGGTATGATGGCTCACGCCTGTTATCCCAGCACTTTGGGAGGCTGAGATGGGCAGATCACCTGAGGTCAGGAGTTTGAAACCAGCCTGGCCAACACAGTGAAACCCCATCTCTACTAAAAATACAAAAATTAGCCGGGTGTGGTGACACACACCTGTAGTCCCAGCTACTCAGGAGGCTGAGGCAGGAAAATGGCTTGAACCTGGAAGGCAGAGGTTGCAGTGAGCCGAGATCGCACCACTGCACTCCAGCCTGGGGAACAGCAAGATTCCGTCTCAAAAAAAAAAAAAAAAGAAGAAAAATTAGGGAATTCAAGAAGCATGTCAACCTCGAGATCCTCATTCCCCAGCCAGTCATCCACCCATCTATCTATGCATTTACTCATCCTCTTAATTTTTCATTTATCTGTTCATTCAGTCAACAAAATTTGTGGATCCCTCACAATATGCCAGCCTCCAGAAATACAAAACAAAAACACTGAGAAAGCCACAGGAAAGACTGAAACTAGCCCATCAGTGACTCAGAGGGCTAGACACGCCTAAATTATCTCTTGCTTTCAGCTAAAGAGAAAGGGAAAAACCTGTTTTAATCACACACGTTGATGCTGGGGCTTCGACCAATTAGGATCTCAGCCTTCTCTCTCCTCTCCAGTTCTCCCCCAAGGAGGCATGAGTAAAGCTATCATTTAGCAATTCTGGGCAATAAGGCAAGTATGGGGTATCAAGTCACTTAAAGACCTTGCCAAATCTAGAGGTGGGGAGGAATGCTACTCGCATAATATTTCTTGCTATTCATTACAGCAATAGGAAAATGAGCATTTTATAACAAGTTTAACACCAGGCCCTGCCCCAGCAGGAGCTCCTTTAGTTACCAGAGGCTTTGCAACCTCCCACTGCTTAGCAGTTAGCGACCCAGCAGGGGCCCCCACTCATCACAGTTTCACCCTGGAGACACCTGCCCCTGGCTCCACTTCCTTGCCTGGGATTATCACAAGACCCAGATTCCCACCAGCTTCATCTGTTCCTCCAGGACTAGACTGGAGCCCAGCCTTGGGTCAGGGAAAGGAAGAGGCAGGGGTATCAGTGAAAAGCAGGAAGAATGTTCCACCTCATTCTACCACTGTCAGACACTGAACGTGAAACAGACCCACATCTAAGTCACACTCATTTAAAACTGGATTCTTATTTTTTAAATTTCCAATTAAAAGCCAAAATATTCCTGTAGATCATCTGAAGCAGAAAAAACAATAGGCAAAAAATATATAGAAAGACATTTAAAAATTAAGAAAAAAAGCAAAAATACTGTTATAGTGAAAATTTGTAAAATGCGGAAAAGAACTGAGAAGAAATAAAATCATCCCAAACCCTTATCACTCAGAAATAAACACTGCTAACATTTAGTCTGTTGCCAGTCTTTTTTCTTTGCCTATATACATATAAAATGTATTTATAAAAATGTTATCTGTATTATTAATACTCTTTTGTGATCCGCTTTTTATTTCACTTAATATGTTGTGTCCATTTCCCCATGTTTTCAGATGTTCTTTTACAGCATATTTAATGGCCGTGTTGTATGCACAGAAAAAATAATAGTAGCTAACCCTTAGAAGGTGACAGGCACTTTACATGGAGTAACTCATTCTCACAATAACTTATTGAATCAGATACTATAAAATTATCCTCATTTTACAAAAGAGTAAACTGAAGCACAGAGATTCTACATAGCTATTAGGCAGAGAGCCAGAATTTGAACCCAGGCAGTCTCAGGGTCCAGGCGCTGAACCACTAATCCACATTGCAATGCAATTTACCTCACCTATTCCTGATTGTTGGGTGTTACTCTGACTTGGGGCCTCTTTTTTGCCATCATAAACAATGCTGACTTGAACATTCTTTGTTTTTTTTGACAGGGTCTCAAGCTGTTGCCCGGGCTGGAGTGTAGTGGTACGATCATGGCTCACTGCAGCCTCGACCTCCAGGGTTCTGGTGATTCTCCCACCTCAGCCACCCAGGTAACTGGAACTACAGGTACCCGCCACCATGCCTGGCTAATTTTTGTATTTTTTGTAGAGACAGAGTTTTGCCATGTTGCCCAGGCTGGTCTCAAACTCCTTGATTCAAGGGATCCACCCGCCTTGGCCTCCCAAAGTGCTGGGATTACAGGCGTGAGCCACTGCGCCTGGCCTGAAAATTCTTAAATACACACTTTTGTACACATGTTAAATTATTTCCTTATGATACTTCCTAGGCCAAATGGAAAACTTACTTTTAAGGCTTTTGATACATATTGCCAAACTTTAGAAACATACCAAATTATGTTCTGCATATATAGAAGTACTACTTCTTAATGAAATTTTACTAATGTTGGTTATATTTTTCTTTGTAATTTATTTGGTAAAAATGTTTCCTTATGATTGTTTTAATATGGATTTCCTTGCTTACTAGTTTTATAGAATTTTTAAATAAAATTATTGGTAATTTGCATTTTTGTTTTATTTATTTATTTATTTAGAGACAGGGTGTCACTCTTGTCACCTAGGCTGGAGTGCAGTGGTGCGATCTCGGCTCACTGCAACCTCTGCCTCCCGGGCTCAAGCTATCATCCCACCTCAGCCTCCTGAGTAGCTGGGACCCCCACCTGGCTGCCACCAAACCTGGCTAGTGTGTGTGTGTGTGTGTTTGTGTGTGTGTATGTCTGTGTGTATTTTTGGTAGGGACAGGGTTTCACCATGTTTCCCAGGCTGGTCTCGAACTCCTGAGCTCAAGTGATACACCCACCTCCGCCTCCCAAAGTGTGAGCACTTTTGTTTTAAGAATAATTCATTTGGCCCGGCGCGGTGGCTCAAGCCTGTAATCCCAGCACTTTGGGAGGCGGAGACGGGTGGATCACGAGGTCAGGAGATCGAGACCGTCCTGGCTAACACGGTGAAACCCCGTCTCTACTAAAAAATACAAAAAAACTAGCCGAGCGAGGCAGCGGGCACCTGTAGTCCCAGCTACTCGGGAGGCTGAGGCAGGAGAATGGCATAAACCCGGGAGGCGGAGCTTGCAGTGAGCTGAGATCCGGCCACTGCACTCCAACCCGGGCGACAGAGAGCAAGACTCCGTCTCAATAATAATAATAATAATAATAATAATTCGTTTGCTTACATATTTTTCTTTTTCTTTTTATTTATTTATTTATTTTTGAGACAAAGTCTCACTCTGTCACCCAGGATGGAGTGCAGTGGTACAATCTTGGCTCACTGCAACCTCTGCCTCCCAGGTTCAAGTGATTCCCCTGCCTCAATTTCCCAAGTAGCTGGGCTTACAGGCATGTGCCACCACATTCTGCTAATTTTTTTATTTTCAGTAGAGACAGGGTTTCATCATGTTGACCAGGATGGCCTCAAACTCCTGACCTCTAGTGAGCCACCCGCCTCGGCCTCCCAAAGTGCTGGGATTACAGGCATGAACCACCGCACCCGGCCCATGCTTACATATTTTTCTATTATTCTCTTTTATTTGTAAGAGTTCCTTGTATTAAGATTTTTAATCTTTTGTCTATGTATGTGGGAAACATTACTCAAAGTTGTCATTTGATAGACAAATGGAATTACATAAAACTAAAAGGCTTCTGCACAGCAAAGGAAACAATCAACAGAATTAAGAAATAACCTACAGAATGGGAGAAAATATTTGCAAACTGTATATATGACAAGGAGTTAATATTCAGAATACATAAGGAATTCAAACAACTCAATAGCAAAAAAAAAAAAAAATCCAGTTTTTACAATTGGGCAAAAGATCTGAATAGATGTTTCTCAAAAGAAGACATAAAAATACCCGAGGTATATGAAAAAATGCTTCAACATCATAATCATCAGGGAAATGCAAATTGAAACCACAAAAAATATCATTTCACCCCAGTTAGAATGGCTATTATTAAAAAGACAAAAAATAAATACTGGTGAGGATGTGGAGAAAGAAACTCCTATACACTGTTGGTGGGAAGGCAAATTTGTACAACCACTATAAAAAACAGTAGAGAGATTCCTCAGAAAGTTAAAAATAGAACTACAACATGATCTAGCAATCCCACTGCTGGGTATACATCCCAAGAAAATGAAATCAATATGTCAAAGAGGTATCTGTACTCCCATGTTTATTGTAGCACTATTCACAATAGCCAAGACATGGAATCAACCTATGTGTCCACCAACAGATGAATGGATAAAGAAAATGTGCTATATTTATACAAAGGAATACTATTCAGACTTAAAAAAAGAATGAAATCCTGTCATTTGCAGCAACATAGATAAGCCTGGAGGATATTATGTTAAGTGAAATAAGCCAGGTGCAGAAGGGCAAATACTGCATGACCTCACTCATATGTGAAATCTAGTAAAGTTGATCTCATAGAAGTAGAGAGTAGAATAGTGATTAGCAGAGGCTGGGAAGGGAAGAGGGGAAAGAGGATGAAGATGAGTTGGTCAATGGATTCAAAGTACAGATAGGAGGAATAAATTCTAGTATTCATTGCACAGTAGGGTTACTACGGTTAACAATAATGTATTGTATATTTCAAAAGAGCTAGAAGAGAAAATTTTGGATGTGCTCACCAAAATTTTAATTTTGAGAATTAAAATGAGAAATGATCAACGTCTGAGGTGATGGGTATGCAAACTGCCCTAATTTAATCATTACACACTGTATATATGCATCAAAATGCACTATATCCCATAAATATGTACAATTATTATGTGTCAATGAAAAATTAGAATTAAAGAGGTTGTCATTTGCCTCTCCTTTAGTATTGTTTATAATGTTTTCTTAAAAAAAAATACAGTTTTAGTTTTTACTTGGACAAATTCATTGATCTTTTCCCTTATATTCTGTTTTTAATGCCATGCTTGGAAAGTCTTTCTCTATTTCAAGAGAAATTCACTTGTCCTAGCGTTCTCTTTAGGCAACATCGTTTAGTGACTTTCTGATCAAATGAAGAAAACTACAGAAAATCAGAACTTACCCAGTGACTTGATTGATTGCCCAGCGCAATATCTACTTTGCTGCCATTTAGAAAACGTCCCCCTTGGGGGAAGACAGGACTCAGTGCCATTTTGTGTGTCTCCTGGAAGCAGCGTGTCATTCTGACTCAGGGACTTGCATTCCCTATGTTCCCCTGAGGCTTCATTTCCTATCTCAGAGGTGGCCTGCTTGAGTCAAGATGATTTCTTTGCTGCTGTTGATGGGAGCTGTGGATTTACAATCTGTGTGCACTTGGACCACTTTCCTTTTCTCTCCAGGCTTCTCCAAAGAATATGTTTAGAAAAAACAAATACCTAGAGCTTCCAAAGACATCGAAAAATTGGTTCAAGGACTCACCCATTTCCTTTCTTAAAAAAAAAGATAATCATCTTTATGTAAGTTTGTTCAACCTTGTCCATGCAGGAACAACCCCACCCAGGGGACCACCCTCTCTCTCAGGCCGTGATCCTAATGCAGTTAGGTTGCTTTCCAAGCCCCCTCGGGACCTTGCTGAGTGACAGGAAGACTCAGAATATTAAGCTGAATTCTCTCTGCAGCCAAGAAATACAAGAAAGATCATCTAAGTGCATGAGCATCATTCACTGCTAGACTAGGGTTTCTCTCTAAACAGACTTTACCAGGTGGGGATGAAGGAGATACAGCATAAATGCCTGAGCAAGAAGCTAGCATTCAGGCAAATGGAGCCACTTGTGACTGAAAAGCCTATGAATTCACTATTCTTTTTTTTTTTTTTTTTTTTTTTTGAGACGGAGTCTCGCTCTGCCGCCCAGGCTGGAGTGCAGTGGCCGGATCTCAGCTCACTGCAAGCTCCGCCTCCCGGGTTCACGCCATTCTCCTGCCTCAGCCTCCCCAGTAGTTGGGACTACAGGCGCCGCCACCGCGCCCGGCTAGTTTTTTGTATTTTTTTTAGTAGAGACGGGGTTTCACCGTGTTAGCCAGGATGGACTCGATCTCCTGACCTCGTGATCCGCCCGTCTCGGCCTCCCAAAGTGCTGGGATTACAGGCTTGAGCCACCGCGCCCGGCCTCTGAATTCACTATTCTTTTAATATCTCTCCCTCCTCATTTTGAGGAAAAGTTAAAAAAAAAAAATGCTTTCTTTGCAGAATTTATCTTTATCCCCTAACTTCACCATCTTTTTTATTCCTCTAGCAAAATTGCTGCCAAGGTTTTTCAAGAGAGTTCTTTAAGAGGTGTTTGCTGTTTACCATGACAAAGCTATAAGTGAAAGGAGCTGTTGCAAGAGATGGGGGAAAGGGATTAGGCTCAATCTACTTGAATTACTAGAAAACAACATTACTGTATTGACAGCACAATTTTCTCCCTATAATCCCCCCCTCTAACTCCCACCATCAGGAAGATGCAGGCCTGCCAAAGAGGCTGCAACCCTGAGGCAAGAGCCAGCAGTGAATCTTAGGTTAGCAGCCACCTACCGGTTCCTTCTCCTGAAGCAAATAGGACTCAAACTTACAAAGACAGAATGACTATAAAATGTCAACTTCCAGTCACTTTCCATTTCTCCCCCTGATATGGTTTGCATTTGTGTCCCCGTCCAATTCTCATGTCGAATTGGAGGAGGGGCCTGGTGGGAGGTGACCAGATCATGGGGGCAGATTTCCCCCTTGCTGTTCTCATGATAGTGGGTGAGTTCTCACCAGATCTGATGGTTTAAAAGTGTGTAGCGCTTTCTCCTTCATTCTCTCTCTCTCCTGCCGCCATGTGAGGAAGGTGCTTGCTTCCCCTTCACCTTCCGCCATGATTGTAAGTTTCCTGAGGCCTCCCAGTTATGCTTCCTTTTAAGCCTAAAGAACTGTGAGTCAATTAAACCTCTTTTCTTCATAAATTACCCAGTCTCAGGTAGTTCTTTATATCAGTCTGAGAACGGATCAATACACCACCCCCTTTTTGATCTTTCTCACAGAAACATACTTAAAACAGTTTTAGATAAGAATTGAGGAATTGCTGGGGGGAAAAATACTCAAAGTAGAAATGACAAATTCTAAGAACTTCAATACATCATACTGTAACCAGTAAGTTTTTTAAAAATATACACTTTCTATTTTAGGACCCTTTTAGACTAAGAAAATTATTATGAAGATAGTACAGAGAATTTCCATGTACCTAGTTTCTCCTATTATTAATATATTTCATTAATGTGGTGAATTTTGCACGATTAACAAATATTGGACAGGTGTGGTGGCTCACACTTGTAATCTCAGCACTTTGGGAGGCCAAGGTGGGTGGATCACCTAAGGTCAGGAGTTTGAGACCAGGCTGGCAGATATGGTGAAACCCCATCTCTACTAAACATACAAAAATTATCCAGGCGTGGTAGCAGGTGCCTGTAATCCCAGCTACTTGAGAGGCTGAGGCAGGAGAATCACTTGAACCTAGAAGGCGGAGGTTGCAGTGAGCTGAGATTGCATCACTGCACTCCAGCCTGGGTAACAGAGCGAGACTCTGTCTCCAAAAAGTAAAAATAAATAAATAAATAAATAGCAAATATTGATACATTATTATTAACTGAACTCCACACATTATTCACATTTTCTTAGTTTTTACCTAATGTCCTTTTTCAGTTCCAGGATTCCATCCAGGATACATCACATTTGTTTGTTAACATCTTAGAATCCTTTGGCTATGACAGTTTCTCAGACTTTACTCATTTGTGATGATCTTGACAATTTCAAAGAGTCAGGCATTTTGTAGAACATTCTTCAATTTGAGTGTGTCTGACATCTTTCTCAAGATTATACTGGGTTAATATGTTTTTAGGAGGAAGATCAAAGAGGTAAAGTGTCATTTTCATCACATCATATCAAGGGAACATATTATCAATATAACTTCACCACTGTTGATGTTGACCTTGATCACTGACTTGAGATAGTATTTGTCAGGTTTCTCCACTGTAAAGATGCTCTTTTTTTCTCCCCCTTTCCATTATGCTCTTTGGAAGGAAGTCACTATGTGCAGCCTACACTAGGAAGTGAAGACTTTACCTCCTTAATGATGAGGTATCTACACTGGTTATCTGGAGCTCTGAATGGGAGATGTGTTGCTTCTCCCACATTTATTTATATCACTATTGACTCATGGATATTTATTTTTCAATTTAGGCTATAATCCAATACTACTTTAGCCAGTCGTTTAAAAAAATTATTATGAAGAATTTTTAACAGATACAAAAGTAGACAGTGTAATGAGCTTTATGTACCAATCACCTAGCCCCAATAACCATTAAGCCATGGGCAGTTCTGCTTTCCAAACATCATACCATTTCATCCCTAAATATCTCTGTATGTATCTCTGAAAGACAATGATTTTTTCCAAAAACCATAATACAATGACCACAGCTTACACAACTAACAGTGGATCTTTAAGAGCAAATATTCAGTTAATGGTCACATTTCAAATTGTTCTTTTCTAAAAATTAGTTCATTTTAAACAATGGGGCCCCTTGTTGGAAGAAGCATGGTTTTAGGAACCCAAAATGACAGCAATTACAATGAGAAAATAAAAGAGCAAGAAGGGAAACTCCAAAGGGGTTTGGGATCTGGGCTATGCACACGGCTTCCCCCACCCTTGGTGGTCTGTACATGTAAGAACTTGCCAGTATGAGAAACAGATACATTAACATGTGATTTGAATATTCAAATTTTAAACTGCCCAGTGCAGGAATTCCTCTATAACACTTCTGACAACGGTCATACCACTCTGTTTGAATATTTAATGAAGGTAATTTACTTTAAAAAGATCTTCTTGTTTGTTTAAAATGCTTACATAATTAAATTTATGTTTAAAAATCGCAACTTCTCAGAAATTTTATTTTATTCATTCATTAAATAATTTCTTATCAAGTATTGAGTTCTAGATGCTAGGGATATAGCAATAAACAAAACAGACATAAATTCACATCATGATGAAACTTCCATTCCCATAAATCAAATATGTTAAATAAATTGATGAAAATAAATTACATAGTATGTATCTTCATCCTTTGGGCTGCTATAACAAAATACCATAGACTGGATGGCTTATAAACAATAGAAAACTATTTCTCACATTTCTGCAGGCTGGGAAGTCTGACCTCAGGGCGCCGGCATGGTCAGGTTCTGGCAAGGGCTCTCTCTGGGTTGCAGGCTGCCGGCTTCCGGCTGCATCCTCACTTGGTGGAAGGGGCAATCAAGATTCCTCGGGCTGGTCAGGCAGGTGGCTCACGCTTGTAATCCCAGCACTTTAGGAGGCTGAGGTGGGCAGATTACTTGAGGTCAGGAGTTCGAGACCAGCCTGGCCAACATGGCAAAACTCCATTTCTACTAAAAATATAAAATTTAGCTGGGTATGGTGGCACACGACTGTAGTACCAGCTATTTGGGAGGCTGAGGCAGGCGAATGGCTTGAACCCGGGAGGTGGAGGTTGCAGTGAGGCAAGATCACACCACTGCACTCCAGCCTGGGTGACAGAATGAGATTCCATCTCAAAAAAAAAAAAAAAAAGTCTCCTCGGGCCTCTTTTATCAGGGCACAAATCCACTCCATGAAGCCTCCTATGTCATGATCTAATCACTCCCCAAAGTGCTCACCTCTTAATTCCATCGCCTTCCGAGTTCAGTTTCAGCATATTAATTTGGGAGGGGACATAAGCATTTAGACCATAGCAGTGTCTTAGAAGGTGATAAATGCTGAGGAGAGATATACAGCAAGGTAGTGGGTCAGGGGTTGCATTCTTAAATAGGGGGGTCAGGGAAGCCCTGTCTAAGAATGAGCCACATTGGAAATCTGGGGGGAGAGTGTTCCACAACAGGGAACCACAGGAGCAAAGCCCTGAGCTAGAGCCAGGCAGCCAGTGTGGCAGAGCCTAAACCTGTATTTTGCGTTTCAAAACCAGACAGGTATCCCTTAAAGATTCCATGTTACTTCATCACAGTGTTTCTCACTATAAGAACTCACCTTGTTCTGGAATTTGTTTTTCTCTCCACTAGAATGTGAGCTCCATTAGAGAACGAACCTTTTTTTTCTTATTCACTCCGTACCACTGTACTCCAGCATCTAGAGCAGTGCTACAGTAGTAGGTGCTCAATAAATATGTGTTGAATGACTGACTGACAATGCATGAATGATAGCTTAACCCAAGACCATCTCCAGGGCTCCATTGCCCTTGCTCTTGTGCACACTGCTGAGCCAGGGAAAGGAAAGGGGCCGATGATGTCAATCACACTGGCTGGTCCCATCTCCCGCTGCAGCTTCTCAGGAGTGTGAGACATCTCAAGTAAAACAAAGGGAGAGGACAGTGCTATTGCTGGAAAGGCAAATATCTGTGGAAGAGATGATTGGGGTGGGCAGAAGAGGAGGAGAAAAAAGTGAACTTGCCTGTCTTTGGAATCATTTTGCATAAACAGAGTTTAGGCCCCATCTTTCCTTTCTGCTTCTAAATCCTCATGTGTGGAGGTTAGGGGGATTGCTGCTGGGTATTTGATCTTTGGTCAGCAGCCCTCTTTTATCAGAAACAGGAATTCAAAGGTTCAAAGGTTAAAATGCCCTCACAGGTTAAGACCCCTCACAGGTTCCAGCGTGGACTTCACAGCCCGTTAGAATTAACCTCTTAATGTTGGGATATAACCCACCTACTGATTTTGTGATTATTATTTTTCAATCTGGAAATACACACTAGCAGGCCTGATTTAAAGGGAGACTTACATTGACCTGCTTAAAATGCTGATGATCTGCCAGAACACAGTGGAATCCAGGGCCATATTTTTTTTCATAATTTTTAGCAGACAAGCCTATTCAGGTGCCAAGAACAAAAGAAAAAGAAAACAGCTGGGCCATAGATCAAATAAAATGGTAATTCTGGACCTTAAAAATCAGAGTTGAATACATGCCACAGGGCTCAGCACTCTTGTCAAACATGTTTCAAGAACAGCAGGCTTCTTAAGTACATCACCACATGTGGTATTGGCAAGCTTGTGAGGTCGCTTCCCTGCCTTGTGAAAATGTGTGCATTTATTCATCTTTAAATACCTCGAGATTGTCAAATATTAAAACGTAAAAATATGACTTGTTCTGTCATATCAGTAGGATTCATGAACCAGATAGGACTTGCCTGCCAGAGAGCAAACACTGGAAGCATCTAAGAAGCTGGAAGCTTAAAAATCTAAAGGGTTTTTTAGGTCTGGCGCGGTGGGTCACATCTGTAATCCTTGCACTTTGGGAGGCTGAGGTGGGCAGAGGCCAGGAGCTCAAGATCAGCCTGGCCAACATGGCAAAACCCTGTCTCTCCTAAAAATACAAAAAATTAGCTGGTGTGGTGGCGTTTGCCTGTAATCCCAGCTATTCAGGAGGCTGAGGCAGGAGAATCGCTTGAAGCCGGAAGGTGGGAGTTGCAGTGAGCCGAGATCGTGCCACTGCACTCCAGCCTGGGCGAGAGAGCGATACTGTGTCTTGGAAACAAAGCGGGCACGGGGTGCCGGGAGGGATTTTATATTACTCTCCAAAGCCAAGGAAGCAAAATAAAATGATGCCAAATTATTCTTTCTGCCAGAGAGTTTAAAATCTTTCTAGGGAAAAGTCCACTTGTTTAGACAAAAGAACACCAGTCCCTTGGCCATGACACAGGTAAGCAATCTTAAGAGATGTGGCCCTTTGCCTCAGACTAGGCACACCAAGCCTACAGATATGTCAAATATGGAGGCGATTCTTTCCAAAAACAAACATCAGTCTAGCCATTTGGCAAATGAACAGGTAAGCACCCTGTTGGCAGACAGATAAAAACTGAAGCAAACAGACAGCTTAGAAGTTTCTGTAGCTTCTCTCACAATCAAAGACACAGAAAGTTGGTTATATCATTCAGCCCAATATGGACTAGAAAAACTGGTAACAAATATTCAACTGCAGCAGAACTTGTACCAGATGAATGACAGATCTAACTAATCTAAATACATATACCAATCAGTAGATATCTGCTTTAGAAGAAATGTCATCTTTTAAGTTTTATCATGTCATCATAGGTTTTAAGAACAAACTTAAAACTACTAACAAGATAAATCGAATTACTTCAGTTGGTAAACAGGGGTCTAAAGATGACATAAGGAAGTGTAAAGAAATGCTGAGTCCATTGTCTTATTTTTCTTTGCGCCTTTACTTCTGTTTATTTTGCTTCCAGGCTGTAGCAAGTCCTTTCTTAATGTCTTAGAAACTGAAGAATGGGTAAGAGCAGATATAGGGACATACAAAAAATGTTGAGATATCTTCTAAAACACATGACTTAAATGATAAAGAATATTTTAAAAAATAGTTTGAAATCTGAGGCTCTTTTCTTTCCTTTTCTCTTTCTTTCTTTCTTTCTTTCTTTCTTTCTTTCTTTCTTTCTTTCTTTCTTTCTTTCTTTCTTTCTTTCTTTGAGATGGAGTCTCACTCTGTTGCCCAGGCTGGAGTGCAGTGGTGGTGTGATCTCAGCTCACTGCAACCTTCACCTCCTCGGTTCAAGCAATTCTCCTGCCTCAGCCTCCCAAGTAGCTGGGATTATAGGTGTGCACCACCACACCCGGCTAATTTTTGTATTTTTAGTAGAGATGGCATTTCACCATTTTGGCCAGACTGGTCTTGAACTCCTGACCTCAGGTGATCTGCCCTCCTCAGCCTCCCAAAGTGCTGGGATTACAGGCATGAACCACCGCACCTGGCCTGAGACTATTTTCTAAGACTTATGTCTAAATATTAATGTCAGACAACTTTTTAAAACACCAGACTTTTCCCAAGATTGGACTAGAGAGAAAAATAAATAAATAAAATACCAGGCTTTCATGAATTTATTTGAAAAAATGTTCATTATGCATGTTGGAACCAAAACATCTTTAATTTTTAATCCCCTTTTCTTCATTCATACAAGCAAAATAATAATTTCCATCTTGCTGCTGGATAGAAAAATATGCCCCCACACGAAGATTCTCAGGAAGGGAGGATGATTATGTGCACGGCTTTTGTCTCTCCTGTCCATAATCTATACCATTCATCCTCTATACTTACTGAGAGCTACAATGTTCAGGAAAATGAGCTAAGGGCTTTGGTGCATATAGAGATGGCTCAGATATGGATCATTTTACATGGGATGTCTAGGACAAGGAGCACACAGGATTAGGAATTGGGTGGTTGAGTTCTAGTCCTGGCTCTGCCACCAACTAGGTGGCTCTTGGCAGATCACTTAACCCCTGGAGGCTTTGCTTCCCTCACCTGTAAGACAAGGGAGAAACTAGATTAGTATTTCTTAACCTGGGGTTCATGACCCACAAGACGTTCAAGGATAGTATGTGGGGTCCATAAACTTGCATGGAGAAAAAGTTGTGTTGGTTATTTTTTTTCTTGAGACAAGGTCTTCCTCTGTCACCCAGGCTGGAGTGCAATGGCACAGTCACAGTTCACTGTGGCCTCGACCTCCTAGGGCTCAAGCAATCCTCCCACCTCAGCCTCCCAAGTAGCTGGGACTACAGGCACATGCCATCACGCCCAGCTAATTTTTTAAATTTTTTGTAGAGATAAGGTCTCGCCATGTTGCCCTGGCTGATCTCTAACTCCCGACCTCAAGCAATCCTCCTGCCTCAGCCTCCCAAAGTGCTGAGAAAATTGTTTGTTTTTTTTTTTTTTCCACTAATTTCTAATTGCAAATAGGCACTTTCTTCAGTTGTGTTGTAGGTAACAAACCAGAGTAGAATTAGCAATGTGTTAGCTGTGTTTTGGCAAACAGAAATCACAGATACATTCATATTATATGGCAGTTGTTGGAGATATCTCAAAATATTGTTAAGACTTATCATTACTTTGATGTTATGGTAGCTATTAGACCAGCTGCTAGAGTTTTTTAACTAGTATGTTAATAAAAGCTTATAAATTACTATATAACAAATTGGTTTATAAAAATATATTGAAAACTCCACCTCATATCAATTAGGATAGCTACTACCAAAAAACAGAAAATAACAGGTATTGACGAGGATGTGGAAAAATTGGAAAGCTTGTACACTGTAGGTGGGAATGTAAAATGGTCCAGCCACTATGGAAAACAGATGATAGTTCTTCAAAAAATTAAAGTTAGAATTAACGTATGACCCACCAATTCCATTCCTGTATATATACCCAAAAGCATTGTAAACAGGGATTTGAACAGGTATTTGTCTGCTAATGTTCACAGCAACATTATTCACAATAGCCAAAAAATGGAAATAACCCAGCTGTCCATTGACAGAGGAATGGGTAAACAATGCATTGTAGATATATACATTGGAATATTATTCAGCCTTAAAAAGAGAAGGAAATCCTGGCACATTGCAACAAGGATGAGCCTTGAGGACATTATGCTAAGTGAAATAAGCCAGTCACAAAGGGACAAGGACTTTATGATTTCGCTTATATGAGGTAATTAGAGTAGTCAAATTCATAGAGACAGAAAGTAGAAAGGTGGTTGCCAAAGGCTAGCAGGGAGAGAAGAATGGAGAGTTATTCTTTAATGGGAATGGGTTTCAGTTTTGCAATACAGGAAGAGATCTGGAGATAGACAGTGATGATGTTTGCACAACAATGGGAATGTACTTAATGCCACTGAACAGTACACTTAAAATGGTTAAGTAGGTCAATTTTATACTATGTGTATTTTGCCACAATTAAAAATAATAATCAAAAATATACATTGATGACTATTTCAGCATCATTTACATTTTTAGGATTTTATGCATTTTATTTTATGTATTGAAAAATTATTCTGGAGGGGGTCAGTAGGCTTTAACAGAATGCCAACGGGGTCTATGACACAAAAAGAAATCCCTTAATAATCTCAAAAGTCACTGGGCATGGTGGCTCACTCCATAATTCCAACACTTTGGGAGGCTGAGGCAGGAGGACTGCTTAAGCTCAGGAGTTTGTGACCAGCATGGGCAACATGATGAGACCCTATCTCTACAAAAAAATTTAAAAATTAGCCAGCGCAGTGGTGGGCACCTGTGGTACCAGCTACTCAGGAGGCTGAGGTGGGAGAATTGCTTGAGTCCAGGAGGTTGAGGCTGCAGTGAGCTGTGATCATATCACTACACTCCAGTGGGCAACAGAGTGAGACCCCATCTCAAAATAAACCAAAAGACCCCCAAAACTCACAGGTGTTTTCAGTTCTGAAATTCTATAATTCTCTGAAATGGAAAAGGAAGCAAGAGAAAAATAGATTTTTTATAAAATGGATGAATGCATTCCTATATGTAGGCATATTTAAATCTTCAATAATACATTCAAATCCTTTTTTCCTTTTAACAATTTTAAACTGAATTCAGATATATGAAAAATGTTCTTTTTTCTTTTCTTTTCTTTTCTTTTTTTTTTGAGACAGGGGCTTGCTCTGCCACCCAGGCTGGAGTGAAGTGGAGTGGAGTCGTGATCACAGCTAACTGTAGCCTCGACCTCTCAGGATCAAGTGATCCTCCCACCTCAGGCTCCTGAGTAGCTGGTACTGTAGGCACATGGCACCATACCTAGCTAATTTTTATATTTTTTGTAGACATGGGATTTCACCATGTTGCCCAGGCTGAAAATGTTCTTTAAATCCTAAGAAAACAACAATAGTTTTATCAGTTCTCTGCTGTCCTTTTCTTCAAAATGTTTACCATGGGAGTCTGGTCAAGGACTCTATGGATGATTTCAATTGTTGATTATAACTAATTAAATCCAATTTTTTCAACATTTACCAAAATATTCTAGCAGGTTAAGAACAAGGACTTTGACACTGTTTTGCAGTAGGAAAGAAAGTAGAAATACCTCCCTCCACTTTTTAAAAAATGTTTTTACTTAAATTCAAATGGGAAGAGGAAAATATCTTAGACTTTTAAGGCAGTTTCTCTGCTGTGATGCTACTGGATAGGAACTGAGCCTCCCACTGCCTGCCCCAGTTGGCCCTGCCATTGGAGGCCCGGGGCAGTTTAAGCAAAAGTAAAAACAAATTCCTTTCTCAGGGAGAAGTAAAGTCTTCTTGATCAATTCTGTTTCCCTTAAATAATCTCAAAAGTTTTATCTAATTACTTAAGCTGTAAATAGGTCGTTTTCAGTTGCGTGTTAGTCCATTCTTGGGTTGCTGTAAAAGAATTTCCGAGTCTGGTTAATTTATAAAGAAAAGAGGTTTAATTGGCTCACGGTTCCGCAGGCTGTACAAACATGGTGCTGGCATCTGCTTGGCTTCTGGTGAGGCCTCAGGAAGCTTTCATCATGGTGGTAGGCAAAGGGGGAACCAGCGTGTCATATGGTGAAAGTGGGAGCAAGGGTAGGGGAGATGTCAGGCTCTTTTAAACAGCCAGATCTATTGTGAACTCAGAGAAAGAACTCACTTATCACTAAGGGGATGGCACTAAACCATTCCATTGATGAGGGATCCACCGCCATGATCCAAATACCTCCCACCAAACCCCACCTCCAACATTGAGGGTTACATTTCACCATGAGATTTGGAGAGGACAAATATCCACCTACATCAAGTTGTAAATAACTTTTATATAAACTGCTAAATAGTATGTCATTGTTATAGGCTGTATGTCTAACAGAATGCCTTCTTCTTCTTCCTCTTCTTCTTTTTTTTTTTTTTTTGAGACAGAATTTCGCTCTTGTTGCCCAAGCTGGAGTGCAATGGCGCAATCTCGGCTCATTGCAACCTCTGTCTCCTGGGTTCAAGCAATTCTCCTGCTTCAGCCTCCAGAATAGCTGGGATTACAGGCACACGCCACCACACCTGGCTTATTTTTTGTACTTTTAGTAGAAACAGGGTTTCACCACGTTAGCCAGGCTGGTCTTGAACTCCCGACTTCAGGTGATCCACCCACCTCGGCTCCCAAAGTACTGGGCTTACAGGCGTGAGCCACCATGTCCGGCTGAGAATGCTTTCATATCCCCTACTGCAGTGGTTCTGAACCAGGGTGATTTTGTCCCCCAGGGTACACTTGGCAATATCTGGAGACATTTTTTGATAACCATGACTAGATGGGAGGTGGAGAAGTATTGGGGGTGGTGCTACTGGCCTCTAGCAGATAAAGGCCAGGGCCAAAGGTGCTGCTAAACCTCCAACCATGCATGGGACAGCCCCCACGACAAGAAGTTATCCATCCCAAAGTGTCAATAATATAGAGATTGAGAAACCCTGCTTTATCTGATTTTGTTAAAAAGAAAATGATTCTCAGATGCCTCATGAGAGCCGTCTTGGGTGAGGAAAGAGGAACTTAAAATACATAAAATCAGATGGAGTACTTTAGGCTTTACTTATTAATGCCTGTAATACTCACCACCACCATGTGTTTTAGGTATTTTCTCCATTTGCACAAGTAAAGAAACAGGCTCCCTGAACTTAAATCACTTGTCTGGGTCACAGAGTAATGGAAGCATATTAAGCATGGGTCAGTTTGACCCTAAAGCCTATGCCCTGTCCATAATCTGTGCTGTAAGTAGTAAAAATTCAAGTAGGGTGTCATAGAATGGACTCTCCCAAATAGGAGTCCCAGTCTTCACTAAGTCCTCCCATGCCATGGACAGAGACCCAGGGTCTTACACAACACCCCATCTAGCCTAATTCTTTGTTGCCAAGTGGCATACAAAAGAAGTACTAGATTGCTCTGAGGGAGAAGAAATGTATTGAGAAAAAATGGAACTGTATGAAACTATTAAAAATAGCACAGTATATTGTGGCACAGTATGTTGGTATTGGAATAATAGCACAATATATTGGTAAGTGTTGAATTACGTGGCATGGACAGTGAGCGCTATGCAAGTTGAGGAGGGAAACCTTCAGTGTGCACTGGAGTAGACTGGACAGTTCCATGGAGGGATAAGAATTGAGCTCTCAGTGAGCATAGCATTTGAAGGCAGAGTTGAGTTCAGGAGGCTAAAGCTATATATATGTATATATATATATACACACACACACACCCCTACATATATATATATATATATATATATATATTTTTTTTTTTTTTTTTTTTGAGATGGAGTTTCACTCCTATTGCCCAGGCTGGAGTGCAGTGGTGCAATCTCGGCTCACTACAACCTCTGCCTCCTGTGTCCAAGCGATTCTCCTGACTCAGCCTCCTTAGTAGCTGGGATGCACCACCACACCCGGCTACATTTTTCATATTTTCAATAGAGATGGTGTATCTCCATGTTAGTCAGGCTGATCTTGAACTCCTGATTTCAGGTGATCCACTGGCCTCAGCCTCCCAAAGTGCTAGGATTGCAGGTGTGAGCCACTGTGCCCCGTCTAAAGCCATATATTATTGTGATGAGTATGAGTATATCATTGTGATCTCCTGAATCAGATTCCCTAGGTTTAAATCTTTTTTCTTTTTCCAAACAGTGTCTTACTGTGTTACCCAAGCTAAAGTGTAGTGGTGTGATCACAGCTCACTGCAGCCTCAACTTTCCCGGGCTCAAGTGATCCTCCTACCTCGGTCTCCTAAGTAGCTTGGACTACAGGCATATGACACCATGTCTGGCTGGTTTTTAAATTTGTTTTATAGAGACAGGGTCTCCCTATGTTTCCCTAGCTAATCTCAAAATCCTGGGCACAAGCGATCCTCCCACCTTCACCTCCCAAAGGGCTGAGATTACAGTTGTGAGCCGCTGTGCCTGTTTTCCCTAGGTTTAAATCCTATTTCTGGCACTTAGCAAGCCATGTGACTCGGCAAAGCAATGAACCCTTTTGCATTTGTTTCTTCAATTGCAGAATGCAGATATTAGTACATTTCACACTGGGTTGCTATGAGAATTAAATAAGATAATGCATGTAAAGCCTTAGCATGGTGGTGTTTGCCCTATAGTAAATGCTCATTGAATGTCAGCTTAAAAAGACAGGAGGGTGTGTGTGTGTGTGTGTGTGTGTGTGTGTGTGAGAAAGTTCTTATTTTTCTTATTTGAAAGCAACAAAAATTACGTTAGCTTAAGGGGAAAATTATTAGAAGGCTACAAGGGAGCTCACAGAATTGACAGAAGGCAGGATAACCTAGATCAAGACACCAGGGAGAAACCAAGGGCAACTGGGTAGAAGAAACTGCAGCCACATTATGTAGTGACAAGCAGGGTCCCATCTCCCATGGAGACCACACAATGGGGAATTCCCTGAAGTAGGAGAGGATTAAGATATTGGGTAGCTCCTAGATTAGCAAATAGCTACTAAGGTAGATGTTATGTTTGGGGGAGTAAGAGTAGATTCTAGGGTTTGATGGTGAGGAATAGGAGGAGGAAACAATGAGGGGGCATAGGGCCTGGGGGTGCAGATGGAGCCCTGACAGTTCCAAGGAGAGCAAGGAAAAGGAAAAGTGCCTGAAGTGGAAGGCAGCACTTCTAATCTTCCCACTGAGGCAGCTTAATCACAGGTGGAGAAGGAACTTATGCCCTTGAGGGACCGGAAGGAGCAGCCCAGAGGGACCTGAGAAGAGGGAACTCATGCCTCTGAGGGACGGAAGGAGCAGCCCAGAGGGACCTCAGAAGGAACTCTTGCCTCTGAGGGACAGGAAGGAGCAGCCCAGAGGGACCTGAGGAGAAGGAACTCTTGCCTCTGAGGGACGGGAAGGAGCAGTGCAGAGGGACCTGAGGAGAAGGAACTCATGCCCTTGAGGGACCAAAGGAGCAGCCCAGAGAGACCTGCCACAAATTCAAAATTTCTTTGAAATGCCCTATCTAGTCTTAAAAGTACTTATGAATTTGATACGCTTCTTCATAACAGATGTTTGCTTTGATATACAATGTAATTGGGGTTACATACTAAATTCTTCATTATTTTTCTCCCAAGTCTTCAAGTATAACAGATGCTGCAGGAAAATATACTTTATTCATGTAACTTCGCATATCTCCACCCAAATTGGCCTTGTACTCTCCAGGGGCATATGCAAACTTTCAAGCATCCATTCAATAAACATCAACAAAGCTCCTACTGTGAGCTAGAGGCTAGGTATACAGAAGCAAGTCCTAATCAATGTGGTGCCTTCCCTCACCGAGGCATGATCTATTCTGTACTCTAAGGAGCATAAATCCTAGAAAACTGTGAGCAAATGTGATTGAAGAAATATGGTTGGGGCAGATCATAGAGTCAGTCTCAGTTCAAGAAATACTAGGTCTTGGCCGGGCGCAGTGGCTCACACCTGTAATTCCAGCACTTTGTGGGGCCAAGGCAGGTGGATCACTTGAGGTTAGGAGTTTGAGACTAGCCTGGTCAACATGGCAAAACCCCATCTCTACTAAAAATACAAAAATTAGCCAGGCGTGGTGGGCACCTGTGATCACAGATACTATTCGGGAGGCTGAGGCAGGAGAATCGCTGAAATTGCTTGAACCTGGGAGGTGGAGGTTGTAGTGAGCCAAGGTTGCGCCACTGCACTCCAGCCTCGGC
Source organism: Theropithecus gelada (assembly GCF_003255815.1). NCBI lineage: Eukaryota > Metazoa > Chordata > Mammalia > Primates > Cercopithecidae > Theropithecus > Theropithecus gelada. Next base: position 149,700,936 of record NC_037672.1, read on the forward strand.
AAAAGAGCCAGACTCTGTCTCAAAAAAGAAAAAAGAGAGACAGAGAAAAGAAAAAGAAAAGAGAAAAAGAAATAATAGATCTTGAAAAGAGACTTTACACCAAGTACGAGAGGCAGATAGGAAAAGGAAAAATATCAGACTCAGAAAGTGGGCAAAAAATACACAACATACAATTTTGTGATGTGACACCTAACAGACACAGGCATAAGGGACAGCACAAAGGAGGCAGGAATGAGTTCTGCAGAGGAGGACGTGCTTGCTGAAAGAAGGTTTTAAGAGATGACTAGGAGCTGATGAGGCAGACAAGAAGGGCAGGGCATTCTTGGCAGAGAAAGACGCAGTGTTGTGAAAGGGCATGGAGTGTCGGGATGTCTTAAGTGTAAGGAAGGAATGAAGAGAAGAATGGAGAGATGAGCAGGGGCTGGTTCATGGAAGGCTTTGTCTGCCTGCCATGTGAGTGCTGGGACTTTCACCTAAAAGCAGGGGGGAGTCACTGAAAGGCTTTTTGACAGAGATGTCAAAGGATCAAATTTGTTTTCAAGAAATGTAAGTCAGGAAGCAGTGGGTGTGTCTAAAGGAGGCAAAATCGGTGGCTAGAAGACAACTTCTGAGACTACTGAGATAGTCTATCAAGAGACCATGAGACCCTCAAGTGAGGAAACTACTGTACGGACAGGAAGAGTGGAGAACCCAGTAGCAATGAGGAAGATGATGGTAATTATAACAATTTTTAAAAATCAGGTAAGATTAATAAAACCATTACTATTCTTGCTAGGCACTGTTCTAAGGACATTAAATGAATTATTTTCCTTTATTAATTTATTCAACAAATAGGTGGGTCAGGTGTGGTGGCTCATGCCTGTAATCCCAGCACTTTGGGAGGCCTAGGTGGAAGGATCACTTGAGCCCAGGAGTTTGAGACCAGCCTGGGCAACATGGCGAAACCCCATCTCTACACAAAATAGAAAAATTAGCTGGATGTGGTGGCATGCACCTGTGGTCCCAGTTACTCAGAAGACTGAATGAGATGGGAGGATCACTTGAGCTCAGGAGATCGAGGTTGCAATGAGCTGAGATCGTACCACTGCATTCCAGCCTGGGCGACAGAGTGGGACTCTGTCTCTAAAAGACAAAACAAAACAAACAAACCAAAAACAAATAGGTGAATAAATCAAACACTGATCCAGGCAATAAGATACAGCAGCAAATACCACTAACAAAAATCCTTACTATGATGGCGCTTACATTCCACTGAGGAAACAGACCATAAACAAGATAAATAAATAAAATTTAGTAGCATGTTAGATAATGCTGAGTGCTAAGGAGGAAAAACAATACAGGAAAGGGAAAATAAAGTGTTAGGGAGGAGTGTAAAATTTTTAGACAGCAGAACCAGGCAAGACCTCAATAAAAGGCGATTATTTGAATAAACCTGAAGGAATGAGGGAACTAGCCACAAAAATATCTGGGCAAAGGGCAGTCCATGCAGAGGGAAGAACATATGCAAAGGCCTAGAGGCATGAACATACCTGCTAAGTTCCAGTAACAGTGGGAAGGCCAGTTTGGCTAGACTTCAGTGAATGAGAGGAGGAGGAGTTGGAGATTAGGTAAAGACATAGTAGAGTCTCAATCTTGTTGAACCTTGGAGGCCCTAATGAGGGTTTGACCCTTTTACTCCAAGTGAGCTGAGCCACTGGAGCATCTTCAGCAGAAGAGCAACACGATGGAACTTACATGTTAACAAGATCACTCTGGCAGATTTTTGAGAATAGATTGCAAGGGACAAGGGCAGAATTGGAGAAACCACTAGTACTATATTCCTGGAGAAAAATGATGGTATCTCAGAACAAGGTGGCTGCAATGGAGCGAGTGACAAATAGACAATCAGTTTCTGATTATGACTTGAATATAGAGTCAATAAAACTCGAGGGATCTCTGATGGATCAGAGAGAGAGAGAGGAAACAGGGATAAGTCAAAGGGTTTAGGCTGAGAAGCTGGAAAAATGGAGTTGCCTTTAACTGAGGTAGGGAAAACTGCAGAGAGCAAGTTATATGTGTGGGGAGGGCGATACCAGGAGCTCATTTTAGGACCTATCAGATTTTAGATGTCCAGATGCCAATTGGATACATTGGCCTGGACTTCAGGGGAGTGGTCTGTGTTAGAGATAACAACGTGAGATTGATCTGCATATACGTGATATTTAAAGTTATAAGACTAGATGAGATCAAATAGGGAGTGAGCAAATAGAAAAAAAGAAGGGATCTGAGAACTAGGCCCCTGGACATTCCAACATTCAGAAGTTGAGGATGTGGGAGGATTGATTGAACCTTGGAGATGGAGGCTGCAGTGAGCTGAGACTGCACCATTGTGCTACAGCCTGGACAACAGAGCAAGACCGTGTGTCAAAAAACAAAACAAAACAAAACAAAAAAGGGGTGGGAAGAGAGGGAGAGAAAATGGAGCCATCTGAGAAATTGGAGGAAAACTAGGCAAGTGTGCTGTTCCGGAAGCCAAGTGAAAAAAGCATTTCAAGGAGGAGAACATGATCAAACAATTGTGTAAAATGCTGCAACAGGTCAACTCAGATGAGGATTGGGAAAGAATCACAGGATTTAGCAATATGGAGGTCACTGGTACCCTGTTCAGAGCAGTTTCAGAGTGGAGATTCAAGAAATAATGGGAGAAGAGACATTGATGTCTGTGAATCATATGGTTTGGATCTGCATCCCACCAAATCTCATGTTGAACATGAGATTTCCACATACATGTCCCCAGTATTAGAGGTGGGGCCTGGTGAGAAGTGGTTGGATCCTAGGGGTGGATTTCTCATGAATGGTTTGGCACCAGACCCTTGGTGCTTTTCTTTTGACAGTCAGTTCTCGAGAGATCTGGTTGTCTAAAAGTTTGCAGCATATCCTCCCTTGCTCTCTCTTGCTCCTGTTCCCACCATTTGAGATGCCTCGCCCCCCACCTTAATTGTAAGTTTCCTGAGGCCTTCCAGAAGCTGAGCAGATGTCAGGATCATGCTTCCTGTACAGCCTGGAGAACTGTGAGCCAATTAAACCTCTTTTCTTTTCTTTTCTTTTTTTTTTTTTGAGACAGAGTTTTGCTCTGTCACCTCTGAAGCCAGTCTGGGGTGCAGTGGTGCTATCTCAGCTCACTGCAACCTCCGCCTCCTGGGTTCAAGCAATTCTCCTGCCTCACCCTCCTGAGTAGCCAGGATTACAGGCATGAACCACCATGCCCAGCTAATGTTTGTATTTTTAGTAGAGACAGGGTTTTGCCATATTGGCCAGGCTGGTCTCGAACTCCTGACCTCAAGTGATTCACCTGCCTTGGCCTCCCAAATTGCTGGGATTACAGGCGTGAGCCACCATGCCCGGGCAAACCTCTTTTCTTTATAAATTACCCAGTCTCCGGTATTTCTTTGTAGCAATGTGAGAATGAATGTACAGTGAGTATAGACAATTCTTTGTGTGTGTTTGTTATTATTTTTTAGAGGTAGGGTCTCATGCTGTTGCCCGGGCTGGAGTGCAGTGGTGCAATCATAGCTCAGGGCAGCCCAAAATCCTGGGTTCAAATGATCTTCCTGCCTCAGCCTCCTGAGTAGCTGGGATTACAGGCATGTGCCACCATGCCTAGCTAATTTTTATTTTTATTTTTTATTTTTGTAGATACGAGGGTATCAATGTGTTGCCCAGGCTGTTCCTGAACTTCTGAGCTCAGGTAATCCTCCCATCTTGGCCTCCCAAAGTGCTGGGATTACAGGTGCCAGCACTGCGCCTGAGCGCTACAATTCTTTTAAGGAGTTTTGCTCTAGAAGGAATTGGGGGAATACAGCAGTAGCCAGATGGGAAGCTGGGACCAAGAAAGATTTTTTCAAGATGGGAGACACAGCACCAGAGTTAGAGGTTGCTGGGAATAACCTGGTAGAGACAGGAAAACTGATGAAGAAAGGAAGGAGAATGTTTTTAGGAGGGAATGACCTCTAAGGTACTAGCGATGAGTTGACCTAAGCCAGGAGCTAAATTCATCTACAGGAACAGGAGTGAACAAAGAATACAAGGAAAGATAGATGCTTCACATTTACATTAGTTAAATATTAAATAAAATTTGAAATTCAGTTCCTCACTTGTACAAGTCACATTTCAAGCACCCAGTAGCCCTATGTAACATGTGACTAAGGCTATTTTATTGGACAGAGTGGCTGTAAAATATATCCATCATTGCAGAAAGTTCTTTTGGACAGTGCTGGCCTAGGCTGTGACCATGGGTATAAGTGGCTGAGGTTGGATGGAGGACAAGATCACTAGAGGAGAGGCCAGGTGTTAGAAAGATCATCTGTGTATAACTTGAAATCGCTAAGACCCAAGACAGAGGTAATATTGAGGTGAGTGAAAGTGGGTCAGTTATTAACATTATAAAAAAGTGATTAATAAATGACTGGAGACTAAGTGATATGGTCTGATGATAAGATAATTATGGAGGAGGCAGAGGGTATGGTGTAGAAGCAGCGATGAGAAGCAAGAGGAACCCTACCTCAACCTCCAGGTCCTGTGAAAGGGAAGTCAGCTACCACTGCAGAGGGCTGCAGGGAACCAGTGTCACCAGGGAACAGAGCCAAGTTTCAGTTACTCCTCCAGGGGGAGGGGAAGGACACACTCAGAGGAGAGCACAAAGGAAAGGATTCTGCAGATGATTGCAAGTGAAAAGGTTTTGGGAGATGAGGAGGATGGCAAGTAAGGTTAGAAAAGGGGATGGGAAGAGTCAGATGGGGATTAGATGCCCAGTGATGAGAGGTAACCTGGGAGCCTTGGGTTTCTTGTGGGGATCAGACATCAGTGGGGATAAGGGACATGATGAGATTAGTCCTAATGGTCGCAAGGTACACAGTGAAGGGTTGGGGGTGGGGCAGGGTGACTTGACAGGAGCTGGAGGGGTTGGGGATCCCCCTCGATGGTTGCTGGGAGAGACGTGGAGTCTGGCTAAAGGGGTGTCTTACACTGAGCCATGCCCTTTCTTGGTGGCTGCCTAATGGTGGTCTTACTTGATCCCCACAACTCTATAAAGTGCACACTATTGTTATTCCAATTTTACAGAAGCAGATATATTTAAAAAGCAAGGACTTGGTGAATGAGGGCCTTTAAATTGCAGGTTGAATCTTAATCACCAATGAGGAAGTTGAGAAGGGGAATCTATTTGGGTGTGAAAGTGGAGGGGAATAAAGGACTGGGAGGTGGATTCTGGTTTAACATGTCTGGAGTGGAAGGTGCAGGCAGGGGGGACTGCCACGTGGAAATGAGTTGAAGGTGCTCGGAACTATGGAAGTTGGCTCAGCATCGGTGTTGGAGCTGGAGAAGTGGATTTAGTCAGCAGTCCAAGCCAGAGCAGATTTTTCACCCCCAGATCTTCCCAGGTAGAGGTCTTACCACCTCAGGGAAAATGGAATTGTTTTCTAGGGGTGAGAAACAAGAAGAGATTAGAAATAAACTTCAAGGCCGGGTGCAGTGGCTCATGCCTGTAATCCCAGCACTTTGGTAGGCCAAGGCAGGCGGATCATTTGAGGTCAGGAATTGGAGACCAGCCTCACCATCATGGTGAAACCCCATCTCTACTAAAATACAAAAATTAGCCGGATGTGGTTGTGGGCACCTGTAATTTCAGTTACCTGGGAGGCTGAGGCAGGAGAATTGCTTAAACCCAGGAGGCAGAGGTTGCAGTGAGCTGAGATCTCGCCACTGCATTCCAGCCTGGGCAACAGAGTAAGACTCCCTCTCAAAAAATAAAATAAAAATAAAAGAAGTGAATTTCAATTTAGGAACCTGATAAAATCCCAGCTGTTGCCCTCAGACTACCTGTATAATATCTTTTTTCTTGCAGTGTTCTGAAGGATTTTCTCAATTTTACTGCTGGTTAAAGGCTAATGCTTTTGAAACATTGCTTTAATAGTGACCCCTAGTGTTATAAGGAGATATCTGCTAACTGATGAGGTAGTTTGGAAACGAAAATTCCCTTAACCTGAAAGTCATTGCATAGATTGATATTGCCAGAAGGTACCTTCATAAATTATTCAGTCCATCTCTCTGCCTTTAGGGAGGATCACACTTGAACAATTCCAGGTCACTTCCCTTCAAGAAAGATGTAATGGACCTGAAAAGAGTTCAGAGAATGGCAAGTAACATAAACAAGGAGAGAGATGTACTTTCCTGTGAGAATGGATTGAAGAAAAGGAGAAAGAAGAGGACAAGAAGGAGGAGGGACAAGAAGAAACTGCAGACTAGAAAATGGACACATACAAAACAGTGAAGTAATAGAACAAATCTTTACATACTAGCTCTAAGAGGCACCTGTTTGAAACTATGAAGGGGCTGCATTAGCGTAATCCTGGCGACCATTTTTGAGCATTTGCTCCATGGCAGGCATGCTTACAACCCCCATAAGGTAAGAACCATTATGATCTCCATTTTACAGATAAGGAAACAAGGTATAGCACTCAATTAATCAGCTGAGGTGCCAGGTGCTATGGCTTACGCCTGTAACCCCAGCATTTTGGAAGGCTGAGGTGGGGGGATTGCTTGAGTCAAGGCATTTGACACCAGCCTGGGCAACATAGAGAGACCTCATCTCTACAGAAAATAAACAAAATAAGCTGCATGCAATGGTGCACACCTGTAGTACCAGCTACTTGAGAGGCTGAGTTTGGAGGATCACTTGAGTCCAGGAGGTTGAGGTTGCAGTGAGCTCATACCACTGCACTTCAGCCTGGGCAACAGAGGCTGAAAAAAATAAAAATAGCTAAGCTGAGACAGCTCCAAGGGGCAAAATCAGGATTGGAACTCAGGCTTTTTGACTCCTAAGTGTGTGCTTCTAACCTCAATGCAACAGCCCTTAACTAATAAATGGGGATGCTAATTTATATGCAGAAAGCATATAAGTCATTAAACTGGCAAAGGCTAAAAATATAAATTTGTTCTAGAAAAGTGTGGATGTGAACATGGCAGTTTGGGAACATCTGTGATGTTTTCAGGCAAATCCCCTGATCTGACCTGGTGTGCTAATTCTCATGTCCTTACTACACATCAAATCTATGGACTTTCAGACAGACCAAGCAGCACATTTCAATTTTTTTAAAATCTGCAACAGCAGAGAAATTCTTCATGTCTAGCTAAATCCCTCCTGTTGATGCCCATTTTCTTTTATCCTGTCATCAAGGAAGATGGAAAACAGCTGGACATAATCCTCTCCAACCTTTTCTATATGTGAACACCATTAAGTCTCTCCAGGTTTCTGGTATATCCACCTTCAAGATACATAGTCCTCCTTCCATTTGAATATCTCCACAGGTTTTGTTATTTATCTTGCGATTTTAATGACCCTTAGGGAAGCATTTCCAATCCTAAAGAGAAGTTTGTGCTGATGTAATTAATAAACCATAAACATGTTTTCATTCGTAAAAGCGATGCAATGCCTCTAATTTTCAAAGGACTTCCATATTCCTTATCTTGCTTGATTCTCACATATTTGTCCCTGTTTTACAGAAGAGAAAGTGAGGCTCAGAGAAATTAAGTGATTTGTCCAAGGTCATATAAGGAAATTGTGGGGAAAAAAACATAACAAGATTGTTAAAAAGAGGAAGCAAGGTATATGATGACTGAGAAAGTCAAAGGGAAATTTTTAGAAGACACTTAATACTGAAAAATAATCCTTTTTGCCTTTCTGTTTGTGTTTGGCAACTGTCAGCATCTGGAAATATAAATTTTCAGCAAACAAAAGTACAGCCTCCTTTTCCAGTCACCCACAGGGCTTTCATTTTCATAACTGGAGCCCAGAGCCCCTCCTTCCACTTACAGGACTTAGGGAGCTGCCAACTCAGTGCCACCTAATTATTATGAAGCCAGGCACTGTTCCCACCACCCCACTGTATTAACTTGCGGAATCTTTACAACTCTCTGAGTTGGGTGTTATTGTTACCTCTCACTTTACAGATTTGGAAACAAACACAGTTAGGTTAAATAATTGATCCAAGGTCATACAGAGAGTCTTGGTAAATATAAAGGTAAAGTTTAAGTAAAAGCCATGTAAATTCTGCATTTAAATTATTAAGCAGCAAGTATTCATCACAGACAATGATCCGGTATGATGGCTGTAAGGTAGGTAAGACAAATACGATCCCTTGAACGCACATGGAAATTGAGTCCTAGTGAGGTTAAGTCATTCTGTGTTGACCACAGTGAGGCAGGGTTGATACAAGTTAGCACCCACTAGCATGGCCATACTGTTCTTAAAATGTTCAGTATTTCTGTACAAATTGGTATTAGTTGCTGCCCCAAGTCCTCCATGGGCCTCTCCCCTGTGAGCCCTTCAGATCCCCCTATAGCCCAGCAACTTGTGGGGTCCCTGCTCAGTGTCGATTGCACTCAGCCCTTTGGCAGCTCCCTTTGGAAACTGGCATGGGGGACAGAGAGGAGGAGATGCTCTGCAGTAGGTCAGGTGCTCAGGGGACAGAGCATAGCCCAGGACAGGAGCATTTAAGAGGTAAATGCTGCACAGTTGGTTTCACCCTTCCCCTCTGCATTATTACCCAAAAGGCAAAAATAGGGTACAGGAACAGCAGAGAAAGTATCTTTCCCTTCGTTTACACATTAGCAGGAGAAACTCTAGGTGTTAGAGCAAAGCAACAACTCTGTCTATGGTGCAGTGGTACCCTGGGGGGACTTAGGAGAAAGAAGAGCAGTATTTGGGGATAACCAGAGGGCTGGAAATGAAGACTAAGGAGTTTCTCTCTTTCCTATTTGGTGTATACATGATGATACACACACACGAGAACCCCGATACAGTGTCAGGCCCTCACCCGGTTCACAATAAATGTTTCTGAACTTTCCGGACTGATTAGATTATGATGTGAACTGTTTAGAAAAAGGCCGGGGGGCTGTTTTCAGCCTTGAATTTAGTAGGGGATTACTAAGGCACCAGAGCAGATATGCAGGGGCCAGGGAGGAGCTGCCAAATAAGAGGACATTGTCTTGGTAAAAAAGAGAGTCTCTGAAATGGGCCAGTAGTTATAAATATCAATGGCAAATGCCTGAGCACTGATGTGGGAGGATTAATGCTAGAAACCTGACCGTCTTGGAAAAGACCTGAGCATGATGAACTCTTCCAAATCTAAATCCACTGAATTAGTTCTGAGACTACTCAGTGTTACATGAAAAGATGACAGCAGACAAGGCACCCCTCCATCTGCAAAACACTTCTGCTAGTGCTTCTAAGGGCACAGGAAGGGGACAAACACAAACAAAAACAGTTGAGAGTCAAGACAATGAAAGACCACCAACACAAAGGAGTTTGTGAAGTGAGAAGTGTTACTTAGTCAACAGAGAGATTCCACAAAGAATCTCTTGTGTGGTTTTATGACCTCATTCTTGCAAAGGATATAGCAGAAAAAGAATTGAGTCATAAAAAGCAAAAGATATTTCTCAATTTTCCTAGTCATAACTTGGTGACTTAAAACAACAAAAGCTTATTCTCATAGAGTTCTGGAGGCCAAAGTCCAAAATCAAGGTGTTGGCAAGGCCGTGCTCTCACGGAAGGTTCTGGGGCAGAACCCTTTCTTGTCTCTTCCAGTTTCTGGTGGCTCCTGGCATTCCTTGGTTTGGGGCAGCATAACTCCAGTCTCTGCCTTGGCCCTCACATGGTCTTCCCTGTGTGATTTTGTGTCCTCTATTTTGTAAGGACACTAGTCATTAGATTTAGGGCCCACTCTTTTTTTTTTCTTTTTTGAGACGGAGTCTCGCTTTGTCGCCCAGGCTGGAGTGCGGTGGCCCGATCTCGGCTCACTGCAAGCTCCGCCTCCCGGGTTCACGCCATTCTCCTGCCTCAGCCTCCCCAGCAGCTGGGACTACAGGTGCCCGCCACCACGCCCGGCTAGTTTTTTTGTATTTTTAGTAGAGACGGGGTTTCACCGTGTTAGCCAGGATGGTCTCAATCTCCTGACCTCGTGATCCACCCACCTCAGCCTCCCAAAGTGCTGGGATTACAGGCGTGAGCCACCGCCCCCGGCCAGGGCCCACTCTTAATCTATGATGATTTCATCTTGAGCTCCTTAACCAGTTACAATTAATTACATATGCTAAGAAAATTACATCCCTATTTCCACACAAGGTCAAATTCTGAGGTTTTGGGTGGCCATAAATTTGGGTAGGGGACATTATTCAACTCACTATAACATGTGACACATGCAGAAAATAGAGAAAAAAGGGAGATTATGCATTTATAACATAGGAAACGGATTTACTCTTTGTGATTACCTTGTTATTCTTTACTACAGCCAACTATCCAATGATTGGTGATAATCAAAAGCAAACTTGACCTTTAGCTACATGCTGTAGGACAGTGGTTCCCAAATGCTAAACAATGGAACAGCACTGGTCTGAGGGAAAGCTTTCATAGGCCACAGCATCTTTTCCACAATCCCTGCGGGCTCTTGGTTGGAGCCCCAGGGCCTCAGCTGCTCAGCCTCAGCTAAGAGGAGCTACTGAGTAAGAACTTGCTCTAGGCACCTAGGCTCTACCATCTGCCCTGCAAGTTCTTCATGGCCCAGTAAGGAATAAGGACAGCATCGAGCAATCAGGAAACTTGCTTTCATTTACATAGAATATTCCAAATTAAGGGAAATGCCGTTAAGAGTGTTACTTCCATCTTTGGTAACCTATGAGAAACTGAGTTTCATAGTGAATGATAAAGATATGAGAATACATTGAACATTGATGCTCTACTTTGTGGTGTCCCATTGAATATATAACCACAAGCTGATGAATTTGTATCAAACTAACAATTATGTACAATGCAATAGGATTTCATATAGTAAATCTTCTAAACTCAAAAATTATGTATATATTTATAAAAATATATTTCATCTGTGTCTCTCTGTTGTCAGATTACCAACTATCCTTTATGCTATGTCCTTTTTACTTTTTACAAGTAAAGTATGATTTCTTTTATGAAATAGTAAATACAGATTCTTACCTTACAAAATATAGAGGGCAACTCTTGTTGGTTCCATGCTTTTTAAACATTTTCACTGAATATATTTTATATTTCAGTGATTTCTTTTTTATTGCTTTGGAGTACAGAATTATGACAGAAATAAATTTAAGAGTATAAAGGTATTTCTCCATAAGAAAACCTGCCATTTAAAGTCAAGCTTATAGGACATATTGGTTAAAATATAATTATATTTTTTCAATTTAAAGTAACAGGATTTGCACTTAAGAGAAGGTATACCCTAGATTTCCTTTGCACAATAAATTCCTAAAGTACATGTATAATATGATTCCATTTTATATTTAAATCCAAAATTTCAAGAGCACAGTCTTTTCAAATTAAGTTACACTTCCTTCTATTTTTCCTGCAGACAGCTGTCAACAGGCAAGATATTCCCACTGTAGCACTCACCTTTCCTATCCACCTGTCTTTCCACCAGGCATTTCGAGAAAAGACTGTGTCTGGGGTAAAAAATGACTGCAGAGGGAAAGCTGAACCCAGGCTGGACATAGTCGCTCTGCCCAGAACATTGGTTTTTCTCTTTCATAGGCCTTTACTCTGACTGAATACCATTTGACAAAAATGATAGTGAGAGCAGCGTCACCGGATAATTACAATCTCCTTAACTGTCAAAAGACCTTGGTCTTCCTTCATATGGAAACTCTCTACCCTCTCATTTAAAGCAATTGAGGCTGGATGCAGTGGCTCACACCTGTAATCCCAGCACTTTGGAAGGTTGAGGTGGGCAGATCACTTGAGTCTAGAGTTTGAGACCAGCCTGGACAACATGGCGAAATCCTGTCTCTACACAAAATACAAACATTGGCCTGGCTTGGTGGTGCGCATCTGTGGTCCTAGCCACTCGGGAGGCTGAGGCAGGGCGGTAGCTTGGGCCTGGGAGGTCGAGGCTGCAGTGAGCCGTGATCGTGCCACTGCACTCTAGCCTGGGTCAAACAGTGAGACCCTGTCTCAAGACAAAACAAAACAAACAAAAAAAACCAGTTGAATAACTACTGTGTCCAAGGTGCTCCAAGAATGGCTTGCAATCTAATTGTGTTTTGTCTTCATTTCCTTTATGATTCTTTTGTGCAACTGTTTCCGGGTATCCCTTTCTGTGTACTTAGGGAGAAAAGGCAAGTTTCTGGCACCTTAATAGGAACTGTTTTGTCAGCTGCTCATAATTAGAAAAGCTGAATCAAGTTGTTTTTTAGTCTTTCTGAATATTTCAAGCTTCTAGAAACCAAGGTCTTATTCATTTTTGCATTTTAAATGTTGTTTGAATTATAACCAGAGACCTTATTTACCAATATCCAGTAAAAGTCATACTTTAAGAGATACGTACATAATATGACTGACTTGCTTTCTAGCTGACTCTCATGAAAAAGTTAGCCATATACTTACATATATGAGTGCAGATATATGCATATCTCTGGCTGATGCCAAATGAAATCTCTTATCTACCTGCATGATACATAGTTTAATTTGGTACATCAAAACTAGTTGGGTCTTGTCTTCCAGAAAAGGAGATGGCATTGACACAAAGGTGGCATGAGTCAGAAAAAGATGAAAAATACTTCTTGGACCTTCATGTGGTTTTGCACTTCATACACAAAATATATTATGTCCTTGGAAACGGCCCTTTATGTCTCCTCCCCTCCTACCATCATGTCAGTCTAATATATCATAGCGTAAGCCAGATACAAGCCTCCTTTTGGACTGAGCTGGCTGGTAAATTAACTTATGCTAAACGACTGTCTGCCCATGACTGCCAACTCTATCATCCTTGTCTGTCTCCTTTTCCCTTTCCCAGACATTTCATTTCACTGTGGATGACATTTCATTTTATTCTCAATGCATTTCATCTCCTTGCAATGTATGAAAATTTTCAGTGAACAGAATACTCCACTGACCCTTCTGAAACTGACAAGGATATTTGTGTGCCCCAAACTAGTTCAATAATACAACGCTGCCTGGCTTCCTTTACAGTTTACACTAGAGAAGCTGAGTTCATAAAAGAGACCATTTGTCTCACCTGCATTTGAATCCCAAAACTGAACTTAAACATTGTAGACACACACTATGTCTATAATGTTTGACATTATGGACATGAAGGTCCTTAATGGGCTACCAGGCAAAAGCCATCTAGGAATCAGAAATCAACAGATATTTTCCGAGCACTTGTAGTGTGACCTTGGATGCTAGTTTCAAGGTCACCTTAATGACAGTAGTGACATTATGGCAGCGGCTGGGGAGACACAGCCTAGGCTACGCACTCCACGGAGCCAGCGGGAGCTGGGAACAGGTAGGAGCTTCACCCCCTTCCAAGTTAGAGGGGCAGGAGACCCAACCTCCCAGGCGCACTGAGCAGCCCAGCCACAGCTGCAGACCCGGGCATCCCTTCGCTCTCAGAGACCCGGAAGCTCTCAGAGACCACCTCCCCTCGCAGGATCGGAAGTGTCTGCTCCAACTGCCAGGCCTTTCCCTGCTCCCAGTGCCGCTCCAATTTCGGAGCAAGGTTGAGGCTGAACCTAGGCACTGTTGCGACCCAGCTGGGTGAGCACGCGCTTAGGCAGTGCTGACTCACCAGCCCCTGCCACCTCAGCCCCCTCCGGACTTTGGGTACCGAGACGCATGGGAGGAAGGCCGAGGGGTGGTGAGGGCAGCTCGGCACAGGCCTGCAGGCCCACCTCGGCATGAGCAGCCTGGGCACTGTGGGCTCGTGGACAGCAGGTTAATGGCGGCAGGAGGCAGACAGGTTCCTGGGCAGAAAGGGGTGGGTCCCGGGTGAAACCCCACTTAAGCCAGAAATGTCCTGAAGCCTGGGGGCTGGGCTGCCAGTTCCGCCGACGGAGAACTTATGGTGCTTTTTCCAGGTCTGCCCATGGCTGCCCATGGACCAATCAGCACACACTTCCTCCCCTCTGAAGCACCCTCCGCCCCACCCGTCCAAGCCAGACTCTGGCGGACTAAGGGACAACCTGCCTGCGGTGGAGCCATCCACTCTGGGACTTCTCTTCACTGGCGGCTGCAGAGGCAAGGAGATAACCTGCTTGCAGATAGGAGCTACTCACTCTGGGGCCACTCACTCTGCGTCTCCTCTTCGCTGAGGGCTGCAGAGAGGATGGGATGACCTGTCTGTGGGTAAGAGCCACCCCCTCCAGGTCTCCTCTCTGCTGAGAGTGGCAGAAACACTGGGATGACCTGTCTGTGGATAGGAGCCACTTGGGTCTCCTCTACCCTGAGGGCTGCACAGATGTTGGGATGACCCGCCTGTGGGTAAGAGCCACCCACTCAGGGTCTCCTCTCTGCTGAGGGCTGCACAGATGTTGGGATGACCTGCCTGTGGATAAGAGCCACCCACTCTGGGTCTCATGTCCGCTGAGGGCTGCAAAGATGTTGGAGTGACCTGCCTGTGGATAGGAGCCACCCACTCCAGGTCTCCTCTCCACTGAGAGCTGGACACTCATTGGGACAACCTTTCTGTGGAAAGGAGCTACCCACTTTGAGTCTCCTGAGAACTGTTCTGCCACTCAATGAAGCTCCTCTCCACTTTGCTCACCCTCCAGGTGTCTGCCTACCTCATTCTTCTTGGATGTGGGACAAGAACTCAGGACCTGCCGAATGGCTGGTCTAAAAGAAATGTTAACACAAACAGGGCTGAAACATGCATCCCCTGCTTGCCATATTGTAGGGGATGAGAAGGAGGGAGGAGCTGGTCCCTTGTGAAGCCCAGACCCAGGGACTCCCTGAGCCAGGGCTGTGACACCCTCTTTGGGGTTCTGCAGTTCCTGGTGTCTTCAAGCTTCTGGGTGCCACCGCGTTCCCCTTGTCCAGAGGCAGGTGCCTGCAGTGGAATCTGGGCACCTTAGAGACTCTAGAAGAAGGCAGAGCAACCAGGGCTCAAGGCCCATCCACTCCCACCCCAACCCCACTCTCAGCTAGAGCAGCTCTTTTTTTCCCTGAGTAGTTCATTTGCTGGAAGGCACTGGGAGGGATGGGGAAAGCAGTCTCAACAATAATAATGCATGCATGTACTCTATAAATACTATCTGGGGAATGATGGTGATATTATTGGGAATTCTAACCTAAATATGAGAAAGGGAAGCAACAGCTTCCTAATTTCTGAATGCATTATGTTTCATTGGGGAGAATGGTTCTATCAGGTGTATCAGGCAGAAGTAACATTATATCCTGTGAGAGAAAGGTCTGAAACTTTTAAGATTGATTTATATTTAAATCCCAACCCTCCAACTGGTGAGCTGTGTGAACCTCAGTTTTGTCATTTGTAATAATGGAACTCATGAACCTCCTTTATGGGATTATTGTGAAGAACCACTTTGTTTTTTGTTTTACAGCTGGATTCTCAATGCCTAGAATAGTACCAGGCAGTGGTAGGTGCTCAATAAATATTTGTTGAATTAATAAATGAAATGACAATCATGAAACTGTCAAACCCAGCATCTGGCTCATCGAAGATGCTTCATTTTCTTCCTGGGTATATGACTCAAATTGGATGGAGTCAGAGATGTTTTCAGGGAGGAAGTAGAGTGAAATAGTAATAATACCTAACACTCTATGTACTAGATACTGTTCTACAGGCTTTCCACATATTAACTTCTTTAATCCTCAATTCCTAGAGTCTTCACCAACCTGAGAAAGTTTCCTAAACTTTGCCCTTAGGGAAGTTAGTTAACCTATCTCTGCTTCGTTTTGCACATTTAAAAATGGAAATAATAACAGTACTGACTACTGACCTCATAGATTTGTTATGAGAATGAAATTGGTTAATCCATATATAATTCTTAGAACAATTCCTCATATGGACTAAGCACTCAATACATTTTTAACTCTGATTAGGTTGTGAAATCTCTATTACTCCGTGTTTTACTAATGATGTTCTTCTGAGTTCAATAAGTAAATGCTTTAAGAATTCTGAGATGAGAGAGATTAATGTAGGCAGTAGGAGCACTTACCAGAGAAGTTACTAGGATTTAAGCTGGGCCTTCACAAAATGTGGGTGGGCAGAGAGGAGTGGGAAGGACATTCTAGGAGGAGAAATATATGTGGCTAGGGATAGCATTAGAGTCATCCTCTAAAGTGCTTGACTTCTGGTTTGCTCTTTGATAGTTTTCCCATCTGTAAAATCAAGAAAATATCTGCCTATGGGTTACTTTTATTAGGATGTTATATGAACTAATGAACATAAAATGCTTAGTACAGTGCTGGGCACATTGTAAGCATATAGGTAGTTTGTACTACTGTTTACCATTAAGGGCAGACATGGGCCAGGTGCAGTGGTTCACATCTGTAATCCTGGCACTTTGGGCGGCCAAAGCAGATGGATTGCTTGAGCCCAGGAGTTTGAGACCAGCATGGACAACATGACGAGACCCCGTCAAAAATTAGCTGGGCATGGTGGCATGCACCTGTAGTTCCAGTTACTCAAGAAGCTGAGGTGGGAGGATGGCTTGAACCCAGGAGGTGGAGGTTGCAGAGCTAGACCTTGTCTCAAAAAAGAAAGAAAGAAAGAAAGAAAGAGAGAGAGAGAGGAGAGAGGGAGGGAGGGAAGGAGGGAGGGAGGGGGTGGTCATAGAAGTTTGTGAGACAATGCAAAAACTAGTCAGTTCCATTCAAGAACTGAGCTAGTCCTGGTTCCCCAGAAAGTATCATTAACTTGGTTATTTTTTCACTTATATAAGTGAAACATATATATATATATATAACATATATCTGGTTGAAGTGGAGTCTTAAGTTTTGATGGTTTGGATTTGGGGGTATGGAGTGGGAACTGGTTTTAAGTATACTACTTAGAATAATTTTTATACTTTTGTACTTATATTTAAGTTGGTTAAAGTTACTTTGAAACTGAATTACTGAAAAGTATACCAAATAATAAATTTAGTGGAGAGGTGATTTGCTTTTTCTTCAAACTCTTTCATGCAGACAGAGGTTTGCTCCTTTTAACTTGCTGCTGTGAGGGCAAGGAACAAGAAGTAACATGAGCCACATGACTTTCCAGCCACTCCTTAAAATGCTTAATATAAACTTCTAGCTCCCCAACTATCTTTCTTGACCTCAGTGTTCTTTTAGACTGGTATTTCCTACTTTATCCTTTTATCCAACTCCAACCCCAACCCCGATATCTTAAAGGAGCATGAGCTCAGGCCTGACTTTTCCTTTCATATCTATTGCGGTTATTATTTTAATCATTTTAAAAAGTTTCTTTATGAAGATTACACGCACACTTGGAATGAAATGGCATTTTCTCATTGGAACTTCATGCAATCAAGGGTGGAGTTTTGCAGATGTATCTACAACACATATAAGCTCTAGGTGAATTAATAGACTCATCTTCTACAATCTATATTTGGAAATATTGTAAATGTACACTTTCTTCTTTATATATGACATGAAAGATCAAATAAAAGACCTTTACAAATTTTTCCCAAGTGCCTTGTTCATTTCTGCCTCAGGTCCTTTGCCCAGTTTTCCTTACCTGGATTTATTTCCCTGCACTTTACCTGTTCAGACTTGAGACCCTCTGCATGAAACCTTCCCGACTACAGCAGTTCATACCAAGCTCTTCTCTGCACTTTTGGAATTCTTTTGTCTCACTCATATGAAGCTTAGCTTTATCATTCAGTGCATTTATTCTGTCTTCCCAAATTAAAGGGTAAAATCCAAGGTAGAGAACAAGTCTTTAGCTCCTGTGTATCCCAGCTCACTACCTAACACAATGCATTGGCAGAGAAGGCCCTCAAAATAATATTTTTATGTTTATGTGACAGTCTTCTTCTCAGTTCCGAAATAGCTTCACTAATAATGATTACATGATTGAGTAATTTTCTTTGCTCTGAAAACAGTAAACATGTCATTCTTGGAAGGTCAGCCTGGGATCTGTAATGTTCAGTTTTTAAATGTTGTATTTCTGATACTTCACTACATGATAATATCAGAGAGTGTTGCAATGAGCAAGTCATTGTGGAGATTCTGCCTGGTACTAATTCCAGACTCTATGTTCGGCTTCTAGAGAGCACAAGTCCACAGATAGTTCTATTTATTAATTGGATTTGGCAAGGAGAGTTAATTCCTTGCAAAAATACACAAGCAAACTATTAAAAATAACATTCAAAGGAGAAGGTTAAAAATAATGTACAAAAAAAGCTAAATTGCTTAATTCAAGTACAAGTGTAGAAAAAGAATTCTATTACAATGTATTTAAGTATTTAGTGATAACATTGAAGTGTTTAAAAAAGAGGCCAGATGTGGAATGTTAGCTCAATCTCCTTAGCAACTGTTTTTTTTTTCATTTCTTTTTTAAGATTTTGTTCAGCTTTTAATAATGAAGACTTTATAAGTGGTGAAAAGATGAAGCAAGGTTTCTTAATGGTGAATCTTCTGAAATGTTAAATAAATTTTATATACAGTTGGCCCTTCATATTCATGAGTTCCAGATCTGTGAATTTAACCAACCTTGGATCGAAAATATTCTGGGCAAAAACAAAAAAAAGGATGGTTGCATCTTTACTGAACACATACAGACTTTTTTCCTTGTCATTATTCCCTTGACAATATAGAATAACAACTATTCACATAGCATTTATATTGTACTAGGTAATAGAAGTAACTTGAGATGATTTGAAATACATAGAAGGATGTGTGTAGCTTATATGGAAATACTACACCATTTGATATAAAAGGCTCGAGCACTCATAGATTTTGGTAACTAAGGGGTTCCTGGCTCATTCCCCACGGATACCAAGAGATGACTGCACATGTCCCTTTTCTGGAGAAAATCCAAAGCTTTATATGTATTCCCAAAGAGGGGCTTGTAATCAAAAGAGATTTTAAAAACACAGCGTTCTTCCTACTTACTACTCTGTGTTTGTTTGTTTGTTTATTTTGGGAAAGAGTCTTGCTTTATTGCCCAGGCTGGAGTGCAGTGGCACGATCTCAGCTCACTGCAACCTCTGCCTCCCAGGTTCAAGTGATTCTACTGCCTCACCCTGTAGCTTGGACTGCTAATTTTTGCATTTTTAATAGAGACAGGGTCTCACCATGTTGGCCAGGCTGGTCTCGAGCTCCTGGCCTCAGGTGATCCGCCCAACTCGGCCTCACAAAGTGCTGGGATTACAGGTGTGAGCCACTGCGCCTGGCCTTACTCTGAGTTTAATAGGACAGATGAAGATACTTCCAAATTACCTTTATTCCAAGTATGTCTCAAGTTTCAGTGCATTTTTTACTTACTTTGAAGTAAACAAAAACCCTCTACCTTTATCGGTCTCAAAGTTAAAAAGAAAAACAAAACACAGGTAGCATTCAAAGGCTTAACTTATATAATGATCCCTTGGACCTAGGGAACTTGACAAGGATTTCTAGAGTTGCTCTTGAGAGCTTTGAACATCTGGAGTCCTCATAGGAGTGGGGCTGCCAAGTCATTAAAGAGTGTTAGCTTTTTGGTTTGCCTGATTAAAAATGTAGTATCATCTCCCTTTGGTCCCACAAAACCCACTAGAAGCACTTAACTGATTCCCACATAGTGAAGCCATTCTCTGGGCAGTTAATTAGGAACTATGCCTTTTCCAGACTCCAAGAAGTTTTCAAACTGCTCAGCATAGTGTGTCTATTACACACATTATTAAAAGAAGAAAGGTTGTCTGTGCTTCTGGTAAAAACTCCTGCAGAAAATAAAAATCAAAACTATCCTGTAACCAGGGGAATTATGTGGAATAAAGTCAGTTTTTAAGAAGTCTGGCTTCTGATTTATTAAACAGAGTGGGAATGGAGCAGGGTGAGAAGAAACACCAGCTTTCAGTGAAAGTCATTTTAAAGACACTTGTCCCTGTTTCATGTGCTCATCATAATGCAGTGAATGACACTCCAGCTGAGAACATCGGTCACTCCAGTGATAACAGAATTTGGAAAGGATGGTGAACAGTTCTAAAAATATTTTTAAAATCTTTTATGCTAAGGATAGCTGCGGAATATAAAGTACCAAAGAAAATATCCCAAATTAAAAATTTGAGAAAGAAACTTATCTTTTGTGCTTCACGTATCCTAAAATTAAACTTTTTACTCTTCCTTCTTGACACCTGAGCCCCAACCTGTCCTACAGAACACATCTTGTTACTATACTAAATGAGAATAAAAAAGAATGGGATATTATTAGTTAGTTAGTCTCTAAATAAATAAAAATTTGTTTTGCCTTTTGTCATTTTTTTTCTTCCTCAAGTGTTTTCATATCTTCCTTCTGAGGCTCAAACCTTAAAATACAGTTTTCAGGTGGATTATTTACTTCTTTTCCAATTACTCTCCAAGTAGGATGTTAATTACCAATGAGGCCATTTGAGATCACTGACCTAACATAATTCAAGCTGCCCCATGAAAAACTATACCTCAACACAGAATTAGGAGAACCCTGGTTACTGTTCAGCCTGTGCTTTATTATTACATACTATATTTATACATATTTGTGGTAAAGCAGTGGCAGAAAGGGAATCGGGAATATTAATAATAATATTAAAATCCCTTTATTGTTTTTGTAAAGATGTCTTTCATAGCATGACCCATGTATTTGTTCCACATATGCTCATTCTTACCAGCTTATACTTTATGGATGTTTGGTGTGGGGCAGTTACAGGGATCTCAAATGGGCTCCGTTCAGGTTCTGTTTCAAGGGTAGGTATGGGAAGATTTCCCTTCCTCACCCTCACCATCTCATGAGGTCTCCAGGCCCTACTGCCCTTCTCTGGGGAGTTCAGAGAGGTGGCCCACATAGAGAAGTGGACAAAATATGCCAAGGTTTAAGGCTGAGACTGGAATCATTTCTGCAAGGTGGTCACCAGGAAAAGTACTGGCTGCTGTCGAAGGAAGTCCTCTCTGGGGATGCTGAGAGGAGGAAAAGGCATTAATGCAAGCCCACAGGTCCAGGCAATGGACATTGCTCATTCCAGTGGGGGCTGGGCCATCTGCAGAGCCAACTCAGCTCCCACAGCTCCTTGACCTTCAAATAACGTCCCTCCCAGTGACCTTGGCTCTAATCTTCCTCATTATTGGGAGGCTCCATTGATCTTTCTGCTCTCAGTCCCTCCAATCACTTTCTTTCCATGCCTGGAGGGAATCTTTTTTAATGTTGAGAGGCAACTCCGCTTTCCTCAAATTCTACTTTCTTACCAACACTTGGCTATGTTCCACATCCTCTTTCTCCTGCAAAGCCTTTGTCCAGAATGGTCTTCTTCTTCCTCTAGTTGCTCATGCCTAGTTAACTCTTATTTATCATTCAAATCTCAGGTCTCAGCTCCTAATACTTCAGTGAATCTTTTCCTGACCTTGAGTCTAGGTCAAATTCCCAAATTATACAATTTTATAAAAGTAGGTACCACTCCTTGAGAGCATTTATAGCAACTGCAATGTTATATTTGCTAGTGTCATTATTGGGTAGTGTCTGCTTCCCACACTATACCGCCAGTTCCATGAGGGCAGGGATTTTTTAATCACGTTCATCATTAAATCCTCAGTGCCTAACATCAGGAGCGTGATAGGCCCTTGCTCAATAAAGTCATTTTTTCCCCCCACTACAATTTTTAGTGTCACTAGAATTGCATCAGTTCTATTTGTGAAAACCCCCTCAGTAACTAAATAAACTAGGTAGGACCAATCTGGACTTCCAAAGGATTTAGTATAATTTCTCTAACAGAATAATGAAATCTGGAGGACAATGATCAAATTTAGAAGAAAATGGCTGAAAGTTGAAATTCCACTTGTACTTAAGGCCTAATTACATTCCTAATTCTGCTTGTACTTGTAGCCTAAGTACAAGTAGATGTTGTAAAAGCGGGAGAAAGAGGCTGTATCAGTTCAGGAAGTAAAAGCCTCTAGAGTAAGGAAAAGTGTGGTGGGGTAGAGGGCAGGCCTTGCAGGGACTGGCCTGTAGTTAGGGCTGGGAAAGTAGTAGCTATCTTATTTATAGGAAAAAAATGTAGGAGGTGAAGGAGAAGAATTAGCTTCGTAGTATTAGCTTCTTGGTAGATTTAAATTGCACATACTACAATTCAGGAATGAAGAAAAATTCTTTTTCAAACAGGTTAAACTTTACTTGCTCTTAAGCCCCCATTTCTGTCTGGTAGCAGAAAAATAAATTTAATTTTTCCACTTAAGTATAACTAAGTGTCTTGGGCTGGGTGCAGTGGCTTACGCCTGTAATCCCAGCACTTTGGGAGGCCGAGGTGGGCAGATCATCTGAGGTCAGGAGTTCAAGACCAGCCTGGCCAACATGGTGAAACCCCGTCTCTACCAAAAATACAAAAATTAGGCGGGTGTGGTGGGCACCTGTAGTCTCAGCTAGTTGGGAGGCTGAGGCAGGAGAATTGCTTGAACCCAGGAGGTGGAGGTTGCAGTGAGCCACGATCACACCACTGCACTCCAGCCTGGGCAACAGAGTGAGACTTCGTCTCAAAATAAATAAATAAATAAATAAGTACACACACACACATACACACACACACACACGTATGTTATTTAGACATTGTAACATTTAAACTGTTCCATAGCATAACCTTTGGCTGCAGGTGCGGGACTTGTTATACATAGAAAAGGCATACCAAAACAGTAAACTAGTCACTGTATGGTGTGGGGTGAATATCTTTCTTCAAAGCACTCCAAGAATTGAGAGATGCAATTCTGGATCTTTTTGGGGGAATGGTTCCTCATTTGAGCAGGCAGTGACATGAAAATGGCTCCTATCTCTATGATAAGTCTATTTTGTAATATAGAAAATAAGGTGTTTGGGAGGCCGTGGCAGGTGATCACCTGAGGTTGGGAGTTCGAGACCAGCCTGACCAATATGGAGAAACCCCATCTCTACTAAAAATACCCCATCTCTACTACTGAAAATCTCTGCTAAAAATAAGATGAACATATAATTTATTACGTTAAACCAGCAAGTCTACTTTTTCACCAATTCAATACCATGCTATAGTTTCTATTTTACTTGGCAAGGAATTGTCTAGCCCTGTGGTGATGGTAAAATGTTCAACAAGAAGAATTTGCAAGTCAAATTTAGAAAATATACTCTTCAGTTTAGGCCAACATCATAGCATATACACTCAAGTATAATAAAAGAAGTTAAAAAAAGTTTGAGCCTAGACATTTCATTCAATATATAAACATGTATATTGAGTCAATTCTCTATTAGAAACATTTAGTTTCAATCTTTTATTTTTGTTTTATGAGATTATAGTACTGCAATCTTTTTTCTGTGGTTCTGCAATACAAAAAGCTCTGAAAACTTTTTTGTAACGCATTTTGTGATAAACGCTGAATGGACATGAACTTATTTAGCAATAAAACCTACAAAGTTATTAAGCTATTTATGATCTTCACCTATCTGACTTCACGTGAATATATGTTTCACTGCAGAATTATTTCATTGTAGGGTGTTGTTCCAGTACCCACTGGGGGTGTTATACAATATAGAGCATATGCAATATTATATTTTTTAAATATGAGAAGTTCTGAATTGTGAAACACATATGCCCCAGGGTTTTGAATATGGGACTTTGGAACTGCATGCATTGCAACAAATATCCTTAACATTTTTGTTTTGTCAGAATAAATGTATATAGTGTATACATATTAAGTCAAATTTTCTGGGTTGGAATCCTTGTTCTGTCATTTATTAGCTGTAGCTATACTTAAATTTTCTCATCAGCAAAATGGGGATAAGATTTTGAATTATTCTAGGGATTAAATGAGGTTATTCTAGGGATTAAATGCAAAACACTTGAAATGTCTGGCAATTAGTAAACATTTAATGCATGTCAGCTATAATTATAACAGAAGAGTGTACCAATTTGTAACCAAGGTATCCTTCTAACAACAGTGCATCCATTTCCCTATGCTTTTATCTACATTTGGGATTATCATTTTTGTCTAATGTGATAGGCCAAAACACAAACACAGAGAGAGATATATACCCCATTGTTTTGCTTACATTTCTTTGATTTCCAGCAATGTTGAAAATATTTTCCTTTCATGAACCATTAGTATTTTTATACTCTTTTTCTTGAGTCACAATTTTATAAAGATCTTCCCTATTATAATACTTAATTTCCTATTACAATTCCTTATTACAATATTTGCATTTACCTGTATTTTTTCTTAGTATGTGCAAGCCTGTTACTTTCTTTCCTTCCTTCCTTTCTTCCTTTTCAGAGTTGAATCCTTTTAGGATTAATTTTGGTATACGACTTTAAAAAACTCCTATAGAGTTCGCCAGTTGCCCCAGTACCAGTTAAATACCAGTTACTGAATAATTCATCTTTTCACTACTGATTAAAAACTCAATTTTTATCACATACTAAATTATTGGTCTTCTTCTAGGTATTATATATTAATCCTTTGATTGATCTATTATTTCTTTTCTTTTTTCTTTTTTTGAGACCAAGTTTCACTGTGTCACCCAGGCTAGAAAGAATTAGTGTGATCTCAGCTCACTGCAACCTCTGCCTCCTGGATTCAAGTGAATCTCATGCCTCAGACACTAAGTAGCTGGTATTACAGGCACGCACCACTACACCCGGCTAATTTTTGTACTTTTAAATTTTGTATTTTGTAATTTTTGTATTTGTAGTAGAGCCCCATTTGGCCAGGGTGGTCTCGAACTCCTGACCTCAAGTGATCCACCTGCCTCAGCCTCCCCAAGTCCTGGGATTACAGGCATGAGCCACTGCACACAGCCTGATCTATTAATATTATTTCTCTTGCCCACGCCATATTGTTTTGACTTCTGGTAGGGCAAATACTCTGTTATTTTGATTTTTCAAAATGTTCTTAGGTATTGATACATATTTACTCTCCCAAATGAAAATCAGAATGCTTTTGCAAAGTTTCCAACAAAACTGCCTTGGGATTTTGATTGGAATTAGCTTGAGGAAAACTAGCATATTCCATATTGAGTCTTCTCATTTATTCAAGAACATAAAATGTCCTCATTTCTTCATAAAATTTATGTATGTTTCATAAACTTTAAAGTCCTTTTTAATAGCTACAGCTGATTAACAAGTTCTGAAATAAGCATGCCCTTTTAATTTTTAGCAAATGGAAAACTAAATTAACATGTGAATACCTTCATTTGTACTAGGTAGTTGTGAGGAACTGAATGTTTGTGTCCGCCCCCACCGCCCACGGCAAAATTCATATGTTCAAGCCCCCACCCACAATGTGATACTTGGAGATGAGGGTGAGGTAATTAGTGTTAGTTGGGATCTTCATGTTGGGAGTTAGTGCCTTTATAAGAGACACCAGAGAGTTTGCTCTTTCTCCATGCTCACACAAAGAAGAGGTCATGTGAGCACAGGGTAAGAACGTGGCAGTCTGCAACACAAGAAGAGAGCCTTCATCAGAAATCAACCATGTCAATGCCCAGATCTTGGACTTCTAGCCTCCAGAACTGTGAGAAATGCATTTCTGTTGTTTAAGCCACCTATGATACTGCAATATGGCAGCCCAAGCAGACAAATACAGTAATATATTTGTTACTTAGTGTGTCCCCAGACTCTGGGTTACTCCAGGCTCACAAGTTAATTATAACCCAAGGAAATAGGACAACTGAAACAGCAAATATGGCAATAGAAAGAGCTACTTTGTTTGTAAAGTGCATTTTATTGTATTGCTTTGCATAAGGATTGATTCAGGATAAAGGATTCTAAGTCACCGTTTTCCCTCATTCAAAATGAAAACCTCTTTATTTTTATTTATTTATTTTTTGAGACAAGGTGTCTATCACCCAGGCTGGAGTACAGTGGCATGATTTTAGCTCACTGCAGCCTTGAGCTCCTGGTCTCAAGCGATTCTCCCACAGTAGCCTCTTAAGTAGCTGGGACTACCAGCTTCTGCCACCATGCCCAGCTAATTTTTATTTTTAAATTTTGTGTAGAGATGGAGTCTTTCTCTGTTGGCCAAGCTGGTCTTGGACTCCTAAGTATCAAGGAATCCTCCTGCCTTGGCCTGAAAATAGTTTCTGGGCTCCATATTTCTAGAAATGTTGGTTTCCCTATTTTATTGCATAGAAGAATGCCAATGAGAAAACTGTTACTGATGTTTACTGACCACATGTTAACATTTGGGCATATTTGGAAGTGGTAACATGGAAGTACAATGTAGTCATTCCTTATAGCTGTGGAACACTTTATTAAATACATTTATATTTTTATATGCAAAATTTTCTTTCAGTCTCATTCTATGAATAAACTCAGATTCAGAGAAATATATGTCTATCACAAGGTAGCACATAACTAGAGTTTGATTTGATTTATTCCACTGAATGCAACTTTTTCTGAGAATTTATTGTATGCACACTATGGTCCCCACCCTCTTTCTTTGCTGTGGTGGTAGGATTTTCTCTTAGCTTCCTGATAGCCTTAAGCCATACTGTACTTACTTAGCTCAGGTAGCTTCTGGTGCCCTAAGGATCTAGCCTACCACTGGACTCTGAACCCACAGCCAGATGTGTGGTACTGCCTCTCCTAAGGTGCAAACCTCTCTCTGCCAGTCCCTACCAAACTGGAGCCCCTACTGGACCAGAAATTGAAAAGAGTGCCTCTTAACAGGTGAGGTATTTGCTTGGAAAGCTCTCCTTCAACCTTTCTTCTTTTCCCCGTTCCAGTTAATCTGCTTTGTATACAGTGAAAGGAAGGTTTGAGATTTGATCTCAGGTCCAAATGAGAAGCTAGGTAGGCAACATGAAACTCATAGGCCTTAATTTACTCATTGTCCTATTTATCCTGAACCAAACCTTTCACTAGTAGTTAAGTGGCTATTGGTAGTGAAATGATGTCCCCAATTCAACATAAGACTTGCTCTTGATGAAGTAGAAGGAAGCAAAAACATTGTTGAAACAGTAGGGATTTGCAAGGCAAGAATAATGAAAATAATGCCACATTAAATTGAAAAACAGGCAAACTAAATCAAGTTGTGTTTTGAAAAGACAAGCAATATTTAGTTCTAACTCTGTAATGATTGTGTATGTAGAAGATAAATCAGGAGCAAGATATGCAGCAGTGATTGTCATTATCTGAGGAAAATTTCTAAAATTTTTGATCAAAAAATTGCTTATATGTCTTCTAAACTACAAAAGAGTACGCAGTAACAATTTATCTTTGAATTTAAATCTGTGGGCATTTTAAATTCTTAGTTATAATAGCTTTGTTTTATTTTTTTAAATTAATTTTACTTTTTTTGAGACAGGGTCTCACTCAGTCACCAAGGCTGGAATGCAGTAGCACAATCACTGCTCACTGCAGCCTCAACTTCCTGGGCTCAAGCAATCCTCCCACCTCAGTCTCCCAAGTAGCTGGGACAATAGGCATGCGCCACTGCATCCGGCTAATTTTCTTATTTTCTGTAGACATGGGGTCTCTCTATGTTGCCCAGGCTGGTCTCGAACTCTTGGGCTCAAGTGATTCTCTTGCCTTGGCCTCCCAAAGTGCTGGAATTACAGATGTGAACCACCATGCCCAGCCTTGTCTTATATTATCTTTAGATACATTATGCCTCAGAAATATTTGTGGATCATGGAATGGATGATGATCCATTTATGGAATGGATCATGTCATATAGGAGAAAAAAAAGAGGGTGCTTTCAGTACTTTGGAAATACTGAACTTATTTTAAATATTTTTAAAGAACTACACTGGAACTCTGTGATTGACTGGTACAGAGTTACCAAAGCTGATGGCGTCCCAGTATTTCACTAGTAATAGTGTTCTCAGAAGAGATCTTATGAATAGTGCTACTAGCATGGATCCAGCATATTTTCTTCGCCCTCAGTCCCCTAAACTCAAGGGAAGAAAATAATACAATTTTCCTTCATAGAGTATAGATAAGAAGCATCATGGTACATAGAGGAATACAGGACTAGGTGACAGGGAAGAGCTGCATTTGAGTTTTGGCTCTGAGATATTTTTAACCAAATCATTTCATCTTTCTAGGTTTTAATTTCCTCATCTATAAAAATGGAGATAACGGTTCTTTTATCATTGAATATCTGGAATGATTACATAAAACAGATCACAAAAAAAGAAAAAAAATATTGAGGAGCCAATATATGCCAAGTACTACAGTTAAAGGTGGAACTCTTAAGAGCTCCATTAGACCCATGATTGTACCAAATTACAACTTTAAATCAAATCATTAATAAAATGCTTTTAAGTAATCCTTATTTCACTCTAAAAGAAACTTTAATTTTAAACATTTTAAGGCTTACTATTACCAACTCTCAAAAGCAGAATAAATCAACAGTTGAAAAATAAAAATGCTTTCTATAGATATTTCCTTCCAAATGTGTCATCTGTTGGCAGACTAATAATTCATAGTAAAAATAATCTGTATGTTTTACATTTTTATAAAATATTTTTCAAAGGGGACACTAAATCGAGTGTAATAAGTTAAATAAGCAAACTACTTAAAATTTAACAATGGAAAAGTCTCACAAATTATTGTTACAATTTTCTACTATCCAAAGACTACTTTATAGATGGAAATCAATTAATTTCATACAATATTTTAAAATATTCTATAGATAAAACTTCCTCAAACAGAATTTTAATCCAAAGTGTTACCCATCAAATTTGGGGGAAAAAAGGATTACATGCATCAAAATATGCTAAAAAGACATTTAGTTTTACCTGAAAATAAAATTCAGTAAAATCCAAAAAATAATTAAATATTATAGAATAAAAGCTTGAGCTGTTAAAATTAGAAAAATATCTAGGCATAGCTATTAAACTATAAATATCATAAGAGTTTAATAAATGTTTTAATAATCTATTTTTATATTAAACATAAATATACATATAAATATTTAGGAAGAATCCATAGCTTCTGGTTATAGATGACAAACCTGATAGGGTCACAGCTTTTCATTTGCCCTGATATACAAATAACTTGAAAGTAGTAAGACTCATATTTTTAATCATTTTGGTATATAGTTAAGGTCAGATTTTATTTTCAGCAGTTTTCCACAATTTCTTATTAGAAAGGTCAGCTAGTTATGTGAAAAATAATTTAAAATTACTTTATATTTAATATTTAAAAGTCTAGTTAGAATACACATGGCATATATATATCTTTATAAAAAAGTAAACTATTGCTAGATTTTTTTTTCTTAGATTAGGTAAATTAAAATATTCCAGAACATAACCTGAAATTTAAAAAACAAAATAGAAATCACCAATTCAATGTGTAAATATAGCAGAAGAGTTCCTTTTATGTTTGACATATTGACCATATCTGTCTAATATAGCCCTTTGACATACATTTTTTACTCCCTAAAACCTTGTTAAATAGAAATCTGTATTTTTTATTCAATCATTATTTACTAGGGAGTTTTGCTACTCAAACCAAAGGTTTTTGCAATTAAACCAAGGATTACTAGTTTTTCATTTTTTATGTTTAGGCGATGTGGTGTAACTCCTTTACAAACCGTATATAATAAAATGTATCAGGAAAAGCTATTACTCTTCAGATACACAATACATAGTTACTTAGTTGATAAAGAGTTAATAAAATTTTCAAGGTCTGCTAAAGAATTCTGAAGTCCGTCATTCATATCTTGACTTCTAAGAAATTTTTTCAGAGTATCTAAAGCAGTTATTGCCTCAGATTTTGATGGTAAAGGGAGTTCAGTTCCTGGAGATCCATCATCATCCTCTTCATCAGAAGTGTAAAATCCAGTTTCATCTGATTTACTTTCTTTGGTACATACGGAATCACCATTTGGTGCTGCTTCACACGTCTCCAAATCGTCATCCAGGGCAGCATACTCTTCTATAGATAAACCTTCAGGAAATTCTACTCCTGCCCCCACAGCATCAGCAACCAAATCCAGACCAGTATCCGTCTCTGCACTTGTCACGTCACTTTCTCCTTTTTGAGATTTGAATCCTGCCTCTTCATAGCTTTTAACAATAGTCTCTGGGGTTACAGCCCTCCAGCAAAGATGCAATGTATCAACTGCATCTAGCAGTGAAAATGTAAATTCTTTGCTACCTTCAACAGAGCTTAAAAATTTCTTGATAAGACAGTGTCGATATTTGATTTTAAGGCTTTTAATAATGCCTTGTTTCATAGCTATACATTTGGAAGATAAACATGATGGAAAGAATGCTAACTCAATGGACTTCAGGTTCTTTACTTCTGGATGTGCTGGAAAAGACTCAACAAAAATCACCACTCTTCGTTGCTGGGCTTGAAATTTCTCATCAAGCTTTCGCATCCATTGTTCAAATACATCTGAGGTCATCCATGCCATTCTGTTAGCTTCATAACACACAGGTAATGATTTTAAACCTTTGAAACAATGTGGATTTCTCTTTTTTCCAATTACAAGCAAGGGAAGTTTCTCTGAGCCATCCATGTTTGTGCCAACCACCAGAGTTATTCTGTCTTTGCATAACTTTCCAACTGAACATGTTTCACCTTTAAATGCAAATGTATTGGTAGGTAACATTCGATAAAGCAGCCCAGTCTCTTTTATATTAAAAACATTTTTAGGATGATAATCATTTAAATAATAAGGAAGTACATTTTGGTACCAGACAGTCGAAGGGTCTACTGATACACCTGTAGCTTCTACAGGTTGAGCTCTGAATACTAAACCATACCTGGATTTAAAACGATCCAGCCAACCATTACTGCACTTAAAATCATTATGGCCCAGTTTCTGGGCAAAATCATTTGCTTTTAGACGTAACATCGGACCATTAACTGGTACATTTAGACACTGAGCAATTCGATACCATCTCATTAATGCCTCTTCCAGATCTGTATAAAAAGCAGTTCTCAGTCTTTTTCTCTTTGGATCAAATCTTAGAGATTCAAAGGCTTCTAGAACTTTGTCTTTATTCTTCATAATAGAAGACAATGAATTTTTCTTTATTCCATATTCAGCAGCAATCTCTGCTTTTTTCTTGCCACTTTCCACTGCATTTATGATGTCGATCTTTTCCTCAATGGATAGGCTTTTCTTTTTCTTCACTGTTACGGGCAGAGTTGAGGCATCTGCAGAAGCTTCTGCCATCTCAGCCAGTGCTTATGTAGAGATTACTCTTCTTACTTCCTGGTGACTGTTTCTTTAATTGTTTTCCAGTATGATATAGATTGCTGCTTTCTATCCTACTTCATATACTAAAAGTTGGTAAGTGTCTGATAGTCTTATTTCCTAGGAACTTGATGACAAAATATGCTTTTTCAAAGATCTGAAGAAGAAAAATGTTATATGCAACTAGAATGTTTTAGAAGACAAACTTCCTTCCTAGAACCTTGTATAGCTCAGTTTATAGCTTATTCAGAGTTGTAGAAGTCAAGCTAAAATAGAAATCTCATTATATCAAACCTGTCCAGTCCTGCTGATGTATTTTTGGAACTTCAATCCTTTAAGATGATCCATTTTATCCAAGCACACATTGAACCTCTTATTAATTCTCCATAGAAGGCCTCAGAGACAAGAAGAAAAAACGTTCAAAAGTTTCCATGCAACTATTACCCATTAATTTTCAAGTTTGTTCATGGTAAAGAAGAAAATGGTAGAATCCTTCTAGAAGTTGCCAGTATATCTTCTTCTGTTTTTTGAAAATGTAAAAAAGAAAAAAGCAATTTTAGCAATATGTCAATTGAATATTAAAAATAATGCTTATACCCAATTGTTTTGCTCTTAATAATGAAAATAATAGAAACATGTTTCTGAAAATACAATAAAGTTTCCAAGAGAAATGCTTACCTCTCAAAAGGCCTCTCTGTAAAAGCTCTCTAGCTCTGTTCTACAGATTTGAATTCTCACTTGCCTTTGAATGCTTTATAATATATAGTTCTGAAATAAATCAGATAAATTTAATTTAGTTTGAAAATGTGAGCTTACCAAAATTAAAGAACTAAAAATGATGCTGGATAGATGCTTGGTGGCTATTTTTCACATGAGGTCACAGACTGCACCCTCTAACTTCTCCAAAAGAAAACATAGTCAGACAGTAGTCACAAGGTTCAACTTTTAATAGCACATGGGAGACAGTGTCTCTTTTATAGGAGTCTAACAGAAAATGCTTCACTAAAAAATCAAGTACAATTCTATTTTTAAAAAATCTAAATCCCATTTGACCTAAAAGCTTAAAAACCCAGTACCTTTTTATTTTTATTCTTTAAATTTTTTCTCTTCTCTCTCTCTTTTTTTTTTTTAACCCTTATCCTGTTAGTGGGCTAAGAACTCAGTAACTTTTGTATTAATTTGACACATTAGCTGAATGTACAGAGGCCAGAAATACTGGACAAAAGGCATAGTAACAAACATTTAGGAGAGTATCATGCAGAAAAAGATGTAGACTAAGAATAGGAAGGATAGTGACCACGAGTCTTAATATCTCAGGTCCTCTACTTTCTATCTGTAAAAAAGAAAGTGCCAGGCAGTTCTGAATTGAGAAGTGACTCCGCTATTTAGTACTCATGTGATCCCAGGTCATTTACTTAACCATTTGAAGCTTCAGCTTCCTTATCTGTAAAATGGGAGTAACTACAGCACCTACCTCATTATTGTGCATTCAAAAGGATTCAGTGAAAGAATGTAAAGCACTTAGCACAGTATTTAGCACTTTAAGAAAGTGCTCAACAAATGGATGGTGATGATCTCATCATCATTATCTTTCTCATGTCTTTTGGCTGTGTGAATCTACAATTTGGAAAACTTTATAAAATCCTACTTGCAAACAGAAGCAAGAATCCCACCTTAAATCTATACTCAAAGTAGGGCTTTTCTTTTTTTCTTTTTTTTCTTTTTTTTTTTGAGACGGAGTCTCACTCTGTCGCCAGGCTGGAATACAGTGGTGCGATCTTGGCTCATTGCAACCTCTGCCTCCTGGGTTCAAGCGATTCTTCTGCCTCAGCCTCCTGAGTAGCTGGGACTACAGGCGCACACCACCACGTCCAGATAATTTTTGTATTTTTAGTAGAGACGGGATTTCAAAATGTTGGCCAGGATGGTCTGAATCTCTTGACCTTGTGAACTGCCCGCCTTGGCTGCCTCAGCCTCCCAAAGTGCTACTATTATACTATTACAGGCATGAGCCACTGTGCCCGGCCTAAAGCAGGGCTTTTCTTAAGCCATGAGAACAGTCACATGGCCCCAGATGGGCTCATCTCTACTTTCCCAAGTCAGCACCTCCCTTATCAGAATCTATGGAGCAGCCAAGATAATAACAAGCTAATTTGATGAGCGGTGTTACTTCTGTATGTGTGTGGGCACTCCATTCTTCTTGCTGGGCTTCCAGGTTTCCCAGGTGATGCGCACCTTTTGCACAAAATCTTTTGACAAAACTTTTTGCCAAAATTCTTCTGCCCTTGTTGTCCAACTCAAAGGAGGAATTTTTATCATAGGAATTACAACCAGTAAAGGAATTCTTTTTTTAAAAAAAAGTGTCATTTCAAAAAAAGTCTTAAAAATAATGATAGCCCTGGGTTTTAGTTTTTAAATGGTTTTACTACCTATATTCCAAATAACCAAGGAGGAAGGTAAAACTGGATTTCACTGGTCCCACAGTTACCATGTGGTTAAGAGCAGTTTAGAGTCCAGGCTTTTAAATGTCAAGTCAGCATTCTTTTCACTATATTACAGTCACACTGGTGGGGCCTCCTGTGACCATAGTTACAGATTCTATGCTCCCAGCACCAACCTAAGCCAGCATTTCCAATGTCTTAAAACAATAAAAAGCAACATTAGGCCTCCATGAAAGAATAGGCCATTATGAATTCTGTGAACACAAATAGCAACTCTATCTGTTAGGGAGGGTTGACCTAAGTAATAAGATTTGACCATAAAACTAACATTAAAAATCTTGCTTGTATATGGGATCTCTTCTTACATTTTTATTCAATTTCCTGTAAATATACAATTATTTCAAAATAAAAATAAAATTCTTGCTCTTATTAGGAAGATACCAACCTTCAGAAATTGATGTAGCAAGAACCAATTTTTCAAAAAAGACAAAACCAACCAAATTTACTAAGAGAATCTCCCAACCCCTCCCCTCCCCTCCTTCCTTCCTCCCTCCCTTCTGCCCTTCCCTTCCTTCTCTTCCTTCCTTTCCTTCCTCCCTCCCCCATCCCTCCCTCTCTTTCTCCCTCCCTTCCTTCCTGTCTCCCTCCTGCCTTATCTCATTTATCAGAAATAAAATCTACCATGTCAAATAACAACAATTGTAGAAAAAGTAACTTGAATTTCTTCTTTTCCCATCCTGGTTAAAGTGATATAATATATACTATCAGAGATTACTCATTATCTTGAGAAAATTGAAAATGTGATAACTTTATTTAGAAAGATTAGGTTTTTCCCCTGAGTTAACATTAGTCAAAGCTACAATTTTCCATGATAAGATACAATATATCTTTATTCCTAAAAGCAATCACATTTCTAATGCCAAACAGACAAATTAGACTTTTTCCCTAGAAAAGAATAAGGCATCAATACTACCTGATCAATGAAGCTGACATTCTCCAAACTCCAACAGTATAACATCTGGGATATTCTTTTGCAAGGAGTAATGGCAGCAGCTAATATTTCTCAGAACAGGCATCCTCTCAAGCTCATTAATCATTTTCCCTCTTGAAAACATTACAGCAGAGAAACACTATTCTACATGTTAGGGAATATTTTCTCTATGTCAACGGTTAAGCTAATCAGAAAATAATAATAATCAATTCATCAAAAAAGACTCACCAAATTAATTTCAAATAAAGAAAATACAACAGTCAATCCTACTATTAATAAGAAAAACATAAATCTTCTTTTAAAAAAAGAGATACATTTTTGTTTTTGCCTATCAAAATGTCAGTATTTAGTGTTTGCTAGGGTGAGGTAACAGGTTGTTAGGAGGCACATAAATTGTTACAACATGCTTATGGAGGGCAAATTTGCAATATGATATACCTGATATACAAACCTTAAAAACTGTGTATAACGTTTTATCTAGCAAGTCTATATCAAGGATTTTTTTTTTTTTTTTTAAGACAGAGTCTCGTTTTGTCACCCAGTGGTGCAATCTCAGCTGGAGTGCAGTGGTGCAATCTTGGCTAACTGCAACCTCTGCCTCCTGGGTTCAAGCGATTCTCTTGCCTCAACCTCCCGAGTAGCTGCGACTACAGGCATGTGCCACCACGCCCGGCTAATTTTTTGTATTTTCAGTAGAGACGGGGATTCACTGTGTTAGCCAGGATGGTCTTGATCTTCTCACTTTGTGATCCATTCACCTCCGCTTCCCAAAGTGCTGAGATTACAGGCGTGAGCCACTGTGCCCGGCCTATATCAAGGATTTTATCCCAAAAGAATAATTATAGATATAAAAATAATTTCTTACAAATGTATTAGTTTTCTATTGCTAATGCAACAAATTGCCATATACTCAATGCCTTAAAACAACACTCATTTATTATCTCACAGTTCTGTAGATCTTAAGTACAGGTGGGCTCAACTGGGTCCTCTGTTTAGAGTCTCACAATGCAGAAATCAAGATGTTGGTTAGAAGTTGGGCTCTTATCTGGAGGCTCTGGGGAAGAATTTGCTTCCAAGCGCAATCAGATTGTTTGCAGAATTCAGTTCCTTGCTGTTGTAGGACTATGGTCCCTAGTTTTTTTTTTTGTTGGCTGTTGGCAGGGACTACTCTCAGCTTCTAGAGGCTTCCCTCAGGTCCTTGTCTGTGGCCCTCTTCATTTCAGCAATGGAGAATATTCCTCCTGTAGAATCTCTTTCACACTTTGAATCTCTCTGACTTCCTCTATTGCCACAAGCAGGAGAAAACTCTCTGTTCTTATAGGGCTCACTTGATTAGGTTAGGTCTACCTAGACTACCGCCCTTTTGATTAATTCAGGATCAATGATTAGCAACCTTAATTACATCTCCAAAATTCCCTAGTAAGTAACATAACATATTCATGGAAGTAGTATCCCATCATGTTCACAGGGAGAGGGAATTATACAAGGTAAGGGTCATTGGAGTTCATCTTAGAATTCTACCTACTATACAGGACTATTCCCTGCATTGCTACATAATTACAGACAAAATTGAAAATATGCAACAAAAAGGATTCATTCAATAAATTAAGAAATATCTACATGCTGAAATACTTTTGTGCCACACAAAGAATATTTAATGATATGAAAAAAATTCCATGATATGTTAAGTGAAAAAAAGCAAAATATAAAATTATATGTCAACAAATACAACATACACTAAAAATTACATCAGAGCAGAGGCTCATGGTTATTCCTACACAGCTCACTTCCAGTAAACCATAGGTTGTCAATAACAATTTGTTAAATAAATGAAGAAATATATATCTACATAGATATAAAGAAAAAAAATACATTGACCAAAATGTTGAATGTTCTCTCTAGGTAAATGAATTATAAATAAGTTCAGCTTTTTCCTCTTTATAGTTAAACACATTTTTACAACTCTAATGTTCTACCTTTTTTTTCCCTCTACAACAGTCATCTTAGAATAATGTTCTATTTTTGCACCAAGTTATTAAAAAAAATCAGTATCAGAAAACATAAAGCTGGCATTCTTCCCATTCAGAATCTCTACGGGTAATGCGTCACTCTCCTTTTATCAGTAGTTTATACCCCTCTGCAGAGAATCAACTACTTTCCAAACTTAAGAAAGCACTCACTCACTGTCTTCTACAAATAGATAGCAACTATATCCACTTAATCCTGCTTGTGCCATTACCCTAAGTAGCAGGAGTTGCTGGTATTCTGGAACTTGCCTGGTATGCAGCAGACAACATATTTCCATAACTCGACTAGAGTTAGTCAATTTCCTGGTGCTATAAGAGAATCAAATAAGTCCAAAGTTCAGTTTCCCAAAAAGCATCTTATTTATCATGGGAAAACATGCAAAACAGTCGTACAAAGCTGACTGAAATGGGGGCTCAAATCAAAGGCTTGCAAGATCCAAAGAGAGGGAAAAATGAATTCTCAAAGGGAGGATAAATAATGGGTTCATGATAGAAGTAGCATCTGAACTCAACTGTAAAGGATGGATAGGGACATCACAAGTAAGGAAAAATAGGAAAACATTTCTGCTGATAAGACTAGAGAATAAAGCATGGAAGAGGGAAATAAGCAGTTTGAAGCATATTAAACATTTCTTTGCAACTGAAGTTTCACATCTATGTCTATATTGGCATTTATACTTATCTGTATTAGTTGGTTAAATTAGCACTTTTCCTTCAGGCATATAAAAGAGAGTGCTCATTTGCAAGATTGAGGCCAGATCTTGGTAAGCCTTTAATGCCAGGATAAAGAATTAGACTTCATGGAGTATGCCACAAATGCCATTCAGGGCTACTAGAGTTCCCCATAAGCCCAGTGAATAAATAGCACCTGATTTTTCAA
Organism: Theropithecus gelada; assembly: GCF_003255815.1. Lineage (NCBI taxonomy): Eukaryota > Metazoa > Chordata > Mammalia > Primates > Cercopithecidae > Theropithecus > Theropithecus gelada. The sequence goes on from NC_037672.1 coordinate 149,738,413, forward strand.
AAAGCCAAATAAACAGCCAATAGCAGTGCCAAGTTAAATGAGTAGATAATCTCCATGTCATAAATATATATGGAAGGCAGCTATTCCCTTTAGTCTCCAAAAACAAATGACAATTCAGAGAAAAGTAGTAATCTTCTATTCTAAACAAAATGAACAGGCAGCGTCCCCCAAGTTTTAGGGCAAAGGAGGGAAGGAGGAAGGGAGAGAGGGAGGAAGGAAGGAAAGAAGGAACGAATGAACCAAAAAAGGAAGGGAGGGAGGGAGGGAAGGAGGAAAAAAAAAGAGGAAAGAAGGAACGAAGGAGAAGGGAGGGAGACAAGAAGGAAAGGAAGAAAGAAAAAGAGGAAGGAGGGAAAAAAGGAAGAGAGGGAGAGAGGGAAGAGAAAACAAGTCTCCTCTAAACAGGGACAGGCTTAAAATAATGTTTTTCAGTTAGTACCAAAAATATTCCCCAATCCAAAGAACACTGGTTGCTGCTTCCTTTGTCCCAAAGGATGTATAGAATTCCACTATTTTCCATCACCAGCTGAAGTAGTGTCTAGTGTTTTCTTGGAGCCAGACTATTCTAATTTCCTTCAGGTCCGTGGAAATCATAGAAAGATTAATCATGTGTATATATAGCCTTGCACAGCGTAATACTGTGGGTGAGGATTAATCATACACAGTACCAGAATCTCACTGAAGAGTATCTAACTTGGTTAGCATCTTCGCCTAGCAGAAGTTAGAATTAGTTCCAAGTCCATCTGAATCTCTGTCAAAACCATCAGCAGGTGCCAAGGGAACTATCCAGCTATGAACAAACTAAAGCAAGTCTCCACCTTTCCAAAATAAGAAACACCTCTGGGTCTAACAGTCTAATAGTTAGATTAACTATTAGAAGCTACGCATCTAATGAAGCTTAGCATCTCCAAACTCAAGAGACAGCTAGCAGGAATCCTTAACACAACAGCCAGCAAAAACAATTCAGTACTCACTGTCCACAATCATTCAAGCACCGCTGAGCCCTACCGTACACTTCCTCCAAGTCATCCTTCTGAAACCCTAGGAACAACACTTGTACTTAGCTGCAAGTTCTGTAGTCGCTCTATTCCTACACAATTACAGCAGTAATTTAGATTGGGATTCTTTAATTATAATTGAGAAGACTAACGGTCTCCAAACCAACAAGATGGCTTTGTACAGAAAAATCTACAGTAAGCTGTAAGAACTGAAGTTATAGTTTGAGTGGGTTGACATATATATTTGCTCCTTTGTTTTAAGACAGAACCACTTAAGATGAGAGATTTTTGTTCTGGAATTTCAGTACTATTTTTGTAAGAGGTGGTATCCTGGGAGAGCTCAATCTTGTTATACATTGGAAACATTTATGGTGACACAGGTATTTACTATTCACAGATCCGGGGAAGATTCCTGCCAGGGATATTTCACTACACTGAAACTCCCTGGAAATCTGTAGAGGTAGAGCTCTGCCTTTGGGCATTAGTCATTAAAATTATCTTGTCAGCTACGGTGACAACTAAAGGCAGCTGAAAAGTACGGTCTAAAGAAGGGTAAATCTCACCATATGCACAGTTACCCTTCGCATTTCTACAAGCGAAATGAGAATAAAAATGAGCATTCAAAGTTGTCAAAGAAAAAGCAGTCCAGCAGTTCCAAGGGATATTCTGTGATGGACCAACTGTATGGTACTGTGTGTAAATGAACTTCAGGTCAATCTAGCGCCACGGCGGAGCCACGCTTTCCCACCATTCAGCGCTGGGGATGGGGAGAGTAGAGCAGGTTGGGGCCCCGTTTAGGAAAGTACGAAGGGCTCTGAGAGAGCGAATTGTTCAGCAGTTTCCGTGACAGGACAATGATCTATTTAAGAAGTAATGGGGCAAGCAAAGAAAGCAGAGCTCGGTCATCCGGAAAAATAAAGAGGAGCCGGAAAGAAAAATATCAGGGAATCTACTGTGAGAGAGCGAGCAAAGCAAAAAGCGATCACAGATCCAGAGCAACTAAGAGCTCAGGGATGCCGGGCCCGGGGGTCTAGCCTTTCTGAAGGGAGGGGGCTCCCCAGGCACGGGGACAGCGCAAGGAAGCGCCCACATTCCGTCTGCTCCCTTATCTTCGCATTCTCCCCACCACCCCCACCTTCACCGCGGGACTGGAATAACCTTCGTGCTCTCCGGTGGCTGAGAAAGCAGCTTTCGCTCTTCTGTGGTAGCGTGGCGGTGAGCTACATCCACCTCCACCCTCCCGACACCGGCTCACGGTCTGTTGGGGAGACTCCTAACGTGTGAGGCTAGGGTGTGTGAATAAAAAACAGGGAGGCGGAGGGCTCCTGGAGACCTTTGACTTCTCAAGACCAGGCAGGGGCGCCTTTCCGCAAGCTCCCAGCTCTAGCCAGTGCCTCTGGCCCCGCGCGCACATCCTTCTACTATTAGGTCGCTGCCAGAAAATTGCCCGGGCAACGACACCGCCGGAGTCCCGGATGTGGTTGCTAGGGCAGCAGCGGGAGGGGCGCAGCCCGCCTCCCGGAGAAGGGCGGAGGGAGCCTCGTGGGAGGTGCGCTGGCACCACCGAGACGTGGCCGGGCAAGGCCAGATTGAGGGAGAGAGAGGCCGTCCAGGGCCAGGGACAACGCTATTTCCGGTCTCCTCACTTCCGGCTTCGCTGATCTTGGTGCTGGTTCTGGAGGCCGGGTTGAGAGGTTGCCGGTCCGACTGTCCTCGGCGGTTGGTCAGTGTGAATTTGTGACAGCTGCACTTGCTCCCCGCCCCCGAGCAGCCGAGGTGCGTAGGGGAAGAGGAAGAAGGAAAAGCTCCGGGTCTCGTTTCCGCTCACTTCTTGCCGGGGTTGAGGCGATTCCAGACAGCGGCGGGAGGGATAAGCGTCGACTTAGAAGCTACCGAGTTACCCTAAGACAGGTGAGGGCGGAGCTGGCTCGCCTGGGAAAAGGCGGGGGAAAGATGGTTTGAGGTGGTTGGTGGGGCGGACACGTTGCCTCCGGGTTCGCCATTCCGGACTTTTACAGGGCACACCTCTCCTTAGTCTGTGCCTTATCTGCCCAAGTGTTATGCCTTTGGTTTCTGTTCCTTCATTCCTTCTGCCCCTCTGAGTGTGCCCCCGAAACAGTCGAGTGAAGGTGTAGGACCGGCCCTTGCAGGGAGGCACTCTCTTGGCTTTGCATACATTGGGTGGGAAAAGGGGTTGCAGGATCCGGAATCCGGACGTTTCTTGACAAAGTGTCGGAGTGGGCCTCCTTCAGGCTTAGTTTCCAACCCTCATTTCTCCCCTCCTCTCCCTGCATCCCCAACTTCCTCTCTCCGGCAGTAGGAGGAAGGGAGGGAGTGATAGTCCCTCTGAGAGGTTCTTCTGGCAGTGGTGCAGGGAGGAGTCTTGCCTGTGAAATGTCCGAGCCTGACTGTGCGTCTGAGGACGTTCAAGAAATGCTGGAGTTTTGGAAAGGGAGTTGTGCGGTTGTCTTCTGCTCCGTTACTGTTTGCCAAGTTACTACTGTTTACGTGTCTAGGAAAAGGAGAGAATTTTTAAAAAAGTTTTTAGACGCTAGACGTTTTTCCCTTTTACTTTATTTTGTTATTACTTCGTTTTGTTCTTACCTTCCTCTTGAGCCCTTTGATTTCAAAAAGTTTACACTTTACACATCCTGCAGATCCTTTAGCCACTCTTAGGATTTCTGTCCCCCGCCCCTACCCTGTTTTCTCCTAAAGTATAAAATTCATCTAACTCCGTTCTTATTTGATAAGGAAAAGCCGGAAGAGATCCAGAACTTCTCATAAACTTTTGCTTTCATACTTTCACCTGTAAGGGTGTGTTCACGTTTGCCATTTAATTAACTTAATTGGCATAGAAATGTGCACTAGAAATGGTTACCTTAAGTCAGCTGTCTGTTAAGGCTTCGGGAATTGGCCTTTTTTCTTTTCTTTTCTTTTCTTTTTTTTTTTTTTTGAGACAGGGTCTCACTCTGTCGCCCAGGCTGGAGTGCTTTGGCGTGAACTCGGCTCACCGCAACCTCCATCTCCCAGGCTCAAGCGATTCTTCTCAGCCTTCCGAGTAGCTGGGATTACGGGTAGGCGCCACTACCGCCTGGCTAATGTTTGTATTTTTAGTAGAGACGGGCTTTCACCGTGTTGGCCAGCCTGATCTCGAACTCCTGACCTCAAATGATCTGCCCGCCTCGGCCTCCCAAAGTGTTGGGATTACAGAAGTGAGCCTCCGCGCCCGGCCTAATTGGCCATTTCATTGCTGTTCTCTCAGAGCGGCTACAGATGACTATATTTTACTACTGTTCTGATTCTACTTTTCTTTCGTTTGTCCTGTGGTGTTTTTTGTTTTGTTTTCCTTGCTTAGCATGACCCACGTCTTCTCCCAACTACCAAGTCTAACACACTTTTATCTGAGAAAACAGAAAAGATTTCTAATGTATTTTCTGGATTAAATCCCTACCTAAGTTACTTTAGTTTCTATTCAAATTGATAAATTGGTTTACCCTGGATTATGATTTGCCTTAATCCTGGATGATGACTTGGGGTTCATGGCCTAAGGGTCGACAACTTTCAGGGGTCTTCCTCATTCCCACCCCTGAAATTATATGCAGTTTTGTTTGAGTGAATTTTTTCGCCCCTGGGGAAAGTGTCCATTCTTTTTATCAAATTCTCAAAGGAGATATACAGCCTCTTCATAGATTAAAACCATCACTTAGGCAGTGTCTAGTTGAAGTTAGTGAAAACAGGTGTGTGTGTGCGCGCACGCGCGCGTTTGTTTTCCACTTAGGCAGTGTCTTGTTGAAGTTAGTGAAAACGTGTGTGTGTGTGTTGTGTGTGTGTGTGTGTTTTCCGAAACTGTTCAAAGGAGATATATAGCCTTTTGATAGATTAAAACCACTACTTAGGCAGTGTCTTGTTGAAGTTAGTGAAAACAGGTGTGTGTGTGTGTGTGTGTGTGTGTGTGTTTTGTGTGTTTTCCCAAACTGTAAATTGTTTGCTTTGGGACCAAGGAAACGAGAATGCAGGGATTCTTCTAGTTTGATATTGAAATCTCTACTTTAAAACGTTAGTGTTTCTAAATTCCTTCCTAGGCTTACAGAAGGAAATGAGGCTGCCCACTTCATTTCCTGATTTGTGGTTTCGAGGTTTCTTTTTAGGGATAGCTGTTTGTGGTCAGTGCTCTGGAGATCCAGTGGATTTACAAACTGATGTGCTTATCTTTAATATGTATTAAATATCACCAAGCTACTGGGCACAGTTCAGAGTAAAAAATTTAAATTCTAGTTGCATTTTGCTTTCATTTTCTTAATTGTTTTTGCTTGAGGCATGTACCTTAGGATTTGATTTGGCTTTGCTAGGAAGAACAAACAAGATGTTTCAGTGGTGTGGTCCTTTGGAATGTTGTTGCTTATCTTGACATCCCCTTTCCCTCTGTTGTGTATGAGATATTTAAATGATTGTTTCTCTCTTGTGAATAAGTTAGTATGCTTCCAAGCTTAATGTAAGTTTTAGAGTACATGTTTGAACTTACCAATTTGGTTGTGAATTATTTGTTGATTGAGGGTTGCAATGCTAAAAGTCTGATACTTTTTTTTTTTTTTAAGAATGTTAACTTGAAGAGACCTATACAGCTCATCATAGCCTACCTTGAGTAACCAGTTTCTTCTGCTCACAAAATGAAATAAGCTTTCCTCTGTCTAGCAACCTCATTTGGGGGAGCAGTCAACATAAGTTTTTAGACAATAGTTTATGCTAGGCTGGGCACAGTGCCTCACGCTTGTAATCCCAACACTTTGGGAGGCTGTGGCCGGTGGATCCCTTGATGGCAGGAGTTCAAGACCAGCCTGGCCAACATGGTAAAACCCCATCTGTACTAAAAATACAAAAATTAGCCGGGTATGGTGGTGCATGCCTGTAGTCCCAGCTACTTGGGAGGCCGAGGCAGGAGAATCACTTGAACCCAGGAGGCGAAGGCTGCAGTGAGCCAAAATCCCACCACTTCACGCCAGCCTAGGCAACAGAGTGAGACTCCGCCTCAAAAACAACAACAACAACAACAGACTAGCTTATGCTAAATTAGTTTCCTTTTAAGGTAATGACAGATTCGGCAGATAGTTTATATCTAATACTGTAACAATTACATTTATTTGCTTATGTGCATTAAGCTAAGTGCTTTACATTATTATCTCATCTGATAACTTTATAAAGTGGCTAAAGTCCTCTTTCTATAGGTGAAGAAAATAAAGCTGAATGATTAACTGAAGCTAAAGTAGTCTGCTCAGAATTGCACTGGTGGAGCCAGGATTTGAACCTAGGTTGTCTGACTCCAGACTACTACTGTAGACAACTTCTACCATGTGTCCATTATGTCCTTTTTGAAATGAGTTGGAGATATATCACCAGATCTTCTATCAGGTGTTAAGAAAAGGTTGTTTCCTTTCTTAATCTTCAGTGGATGAACATCTGGTTGAATATCATACTGAGAAGTTTGACAAAAATAAGTGAATTTGGAGGAGGCAGTTGGTGGGGGTTTCCTATGGGGATGGATATAAGTCTCTGTGTGGATGTCAGAACACCTACACCTACTTGAAATAAAGAATTGTAAGTATAAATTCTTGAAATGAAGATTCAAATAATAAACAGATGGTGTGTGTGTATATGAGGAGTGGAAAATGTGAAAACGAAGATTATAAGTAATAAACTGGGCATTGTAAGAGTCTGGAAGTATAAATTTTAGAATAATAAATTTATGATGGAGGAAAGAATCAATTCAGAATGGAAGAAGGAGTAAATTAAACAGGAAACTTTAATATGGCTATGGATGAAAAACTAAAATATTTGTACAGAATGGAAAGTGAGTTGTTCCACTTAATATGGAAGTTGGTGACTTAGGACCATGACAAACTAAAAGTCAGATATGTGGCACTACTTCTGGATGTATGAAAAAGACTATTGGTCTGAAAATAATTTTGTTTTCCTTGATCTCGACTAGCTTTTGGCAGTCATGGAGGCCACCGAATGGCTCTTGCACATTAACAGATATTCTTTATGAGACAAAAGTATTTATTTTCTTTTTCTCTTTCCTTTATTCCTGTTCTCCTTTCTCCCACCTCTCATTCCATTCTCCTCCATTCCTTCTAAGCCTGTGTCTTAGGATGAGCATAGGCAGGTGTTGCTTAAACCTTTAGTTGTTCCTGAAAAAGGAATATAAAGTCTCGTTATGAAATACACTTTTTCCCCTTAATGAACATACTTAAGTGAATGCTGTTCTTCAGAGTAGGCAATCTGCTTTGAAATCTTCTAGTATTACTGTCAGTTCAGACTGAGACATACAAAAATGAAAAGTTCTTGCCTGGCATCATCACTTCATGACCTCAGTCACTAGAATCTGAATAACTTTGGGTATTTGGAAAAAAATCACATCCTGTCTTGAAAGACAGAGATTTGGGGATCTGAAGGTAGTTGCAGAACAGGCAATTGCTCAAATCTTTTATGAAAATATGGCAGTGTCTTTGCCATGTTCTCACCTAAGATAAGAATTTATATTTTATTTTTGTATATCTGTGATAGCATTGGACTAGCAGCTCATTGATTTTCAACCTTTAGTCTCATTGGTCCCTGGGGAACAGTGGCATACTGCCTTTGGAACAGGATCATAAAAGCAGCAGAGTTAGTGGTAAGCCCTAAATCATCCAGAGGAGGGAGTCAGTTCACCAACTCCAGTTTCTACTAGCCTGAGATAGTCATCATGGCACACATAAAAAATGATTATAATTGTACGGCAGACTAGAGCCAGGCCCTCCCTGGTTCCCTAGAAGCTGTGGCGCGAGGGAATGGGTCACAATTTCAGCACATCTGTAATCCATTCTTGGCACACTGGTTGGAAATCTTTGCCCTAGAGAAAAGGAATATGTTACTTTGTTTAATACCTTCTGTTTGTTTAGCATGTAATAATTTACAAAGCACTTTCACATATATCCTCATTTTATTTTTACTCCGGCCATTCCAAATAGGTAGAGCAGATAACATCACCATGTTAGAAATTAAAAAATTGAGATTTAGGTAAAGTGCTTTGTCCAGGGTTACACACACACCTACAAAGGGATGGATCAAGAATTTACACCCCCAGTGGAAAGAGACCCTGGATATAAACCTGTGATCTGTAATCTCTAAAATGGCCAGGACCTTATCTGTTTTATTTCAGTGCTAAATATTGCCCAGGCTGGTCTTGAACTCCTGGGCTCAAGCGATCTTTCCGCCTTGGCCTCCCAAAGTGCTGGGATAACAGGTGTGAGCCAATGCATCTAGCCTAAGTATTATGAATTCTTTGAATAAAGATTCAAGTAATAAGCAGAAAATGGAAAGGATGTTTTTTCTATTCCTCTAATCTCTCGACCCACCGCACCTCTCTCCCAGTTAATTTGAAAAGTAGGTATTGGGGAATCAGATGAAATATATGAGGAAGCTATAAACCTGCACTGTCTAATGCCAGGGACACTAGCCACATGTGGCTATTTAAGTTAGTTAAAATTAAATACAAATAAAAGATTCAGTTCCTCAGTTGTACCAGCCATATTTCAGTGTCAGTATCGTATGTGGCTAGTGGCTACTTTATTGGACAGTGCAAATTCAGAACATTTCCAACAACATTGGCCAGCCCTGATAAAACTTTAAAATGCGACATGGTATGATATGATACATAATTCCCATGTTGTTGAGCCATGAGTTTAAAAATCTGTTACCCATGGTGCCTAGCAGTTTTTGTTTCAGCTGATGAAATGTTATTGCCATGTTCTCTCTCAGCTTTTTGTTTTAACTAAATCCAGATGGTCAAAGTCTAAGTTTAATGTTTTTCTTGGATGTTTGGGGATTATAGTTAGCTGCTTTTCTAGGATAAAGATGTCAGCTTCATTAAGGGCATGAGTGTTTTCTGTCTTCTTTGAGCTGTAGATCTGTATGTCTTGTTATCTTGTTGACATCCTCTCTTGAATATCTTAAAGGTATCTCAAATCCAGTATGTCTAAAATAAAACTGATTTCTCCTTCCCTCCCTACAGAACTGTACAACGTTGGTTCTTTGTTCGTTTTTTCAGTGAGTGACACAATTATCTTTTCATTGTAAAATCCAGAAAACTAGAAGTGATCCTTAATTCCCTCTCCCTGATAGATCCAATGATCAACAAGTTTTTAAAATCTTACTTTCTACATGACTCTTGAATTTTTCTATTTCTTCCTGTTTCCACTACTGCCATTTCATCTTGCCTGAAACTTTTACAGTAGCCCCCATTCTTATCTATCCACTTCTGCTTTGGCCCCTCTCTAATTCATTACCCATCCTGAAGGCACAGTGATTTATTTTGAAACACGCATTTGATTGTCACTCTCCTTCTTCCTCCCCCAGTGCTTTTATGGCTTTCCATTGCTTCTAGTATCAAAATAAAACTGCTTAACAACGTTTAGCTCTCCAAACTCATCTTGTACCATGTTATGCATAAGTTTCCAGTTCAACCATGCTGGCCTTCTTTAGTCCTTTGTATGTACCTTGCTCCCTGCCTTTTTTGCAAGGCTGTTGTACATGCTTTTCTCTCTGTCTGGACCATTCTTTCTTTACTTTCATTTCATTTCACTTGGTAGTGCCTAGTCATCCCTCATACCTCAGCCGAAGTTTTGCATCCTTAGAGAATATGCTAACCTCCCACATTAAGGTAATAGCATCATACATTTCCCACACTTTGCAATTTACATTTATTCATGTGACTGTAAGATTGTCTTTCTGTTCAGTGGCCTATAAACTTCATGAAGGTAAGGTCTATTTCTTATTTTCTTTTTTGGCTCATTGTTGAATCCGTAGGACCTAGCTCAGTGCCTGACACGTAAATTTGACTCATTAAATTTCCAAGTTAATGGTATTAAGGATTTCAGTTCATCGAGTTTTGTAATACAAGAATTTGAATGTGAATTTTTATCAAAATAGTGTTAAAATAGTAATACAGTTTGAGCATTCCTAATCCAAAATCTTGAAATCCAAAATGCTACAAAATTCAAAACTTTTTTTGAGCCCAACATGATGCTACAAGTACATAATTCCACACCCAACTTTATGTGATGAATCGAAGTCAGAATGCAGGTGTACAACAGTTTCCCCAAGAGAAAAAAGACCTGCCTGCCCCCTTCAGCTCCATATATCTTTTCCTCATACACCCAGATACACCTACGCAAGCATGCCCACAAAGGGCAATACAATGCCATGTGTATGTATAAGAAATGATTGGTTATTAGTAGCATATAAATTCAGAGACAGGAATGATGGTGATGTCAAACAACCACAGACTGTCCACATGAGTGACTGAGATAGTGACACCTTTGCTTTTGGATGGTACAGTGTATACAAACTTTGTTTCATGCAAAAAGTTATTAAAAGTATTACATAAAATACACAGGCTATGTGTATAAGGTGTATATGAAACATAAATGAATTTTGTGTTTACACTCGGGTCCCTTCCTGGAGATACCTCATTATGCATATGCAAATATTCCAAATGCCAAAAAAATCTGAAATCCAAAACACTTCTACTTTGGAAAAGGGATAATCAACCTGTAATTAATTTTTCATTTAGACTATTTCTTTCAAGTGTATGGAAATAAATTATTAGGCCGGGCACAGTGGCTCACGCCTGTAATCCCAGCACTTTGGGTGGCTGAGGTGAGTGAATCACTTGAGGTTGGGAGTTCAAGACCAGCCTGACCAACATGGTGAAACCCTGTCTCTACTAAAAAATATACATATACAGATTAGCTGGGTGTGGTGGCCTGCTCCTGTAATCCCAGCTACTTGGGAGTTTGAGGTGGAAGATCGTTTGAACCCGGGAGGCAGAGGTTGCAGTGAGCCGAGATCATGCCTCTGCACTCCAGCCTGGGTGACACAGCAAGACTCCGTATCCAAAAAAAAAAGTGTTATTAGTAGTTATATAAAATATAGCACAGTATTCTTAGATTATTTTGTAATAGACCCTTTTATTTTTGGATGGTTTTAGTTTTACAGAATTACTGTGAAGATAGAATAGAGCTTCCCATACCCACTTTCACCTATTATAAGATATTAGGCTGTGTGTGGTGGCTCATGCTGGTAATCCTAGCACTTTGGAAGGTCAAGGTGGGTGGATTGCTTGAGCTCAGGAGTTGAAGACCAGCCTGGGCAACATGGTGAAACCCTGTCTCTACCAAAAATACAAAAAATTAGCCAGGCATGGTGGTGCTCATCTGTGGTCTCAACTACTTGGGAGGCTGAGGTGAGAGGATCACTTGAGCCCAGGAGGCGGAGGTTGCAGTGAGCAGAGATCATGCCATGGTACTCCATCCTGGATGACAGAGTGAGACTCTATCTCAAAAACAAAAACATACTACATTAGCATAGTACATTTGTCACAATGAACCAATATTGACACATAATTATTAAAGTCCATGTTTTATTCAGATTGCCTCACTTTTCCCCAGTGTCTTTTTTTTTTTTTTTTTTTTTTTTTTCTGTTCAAGGATCCCATCCAGGATAGCATATTACCTTTAGTGGTCACATATCCTCTCGTTTTGACAGTTTCTCAGATTTCCTTGTTTTTCATGACAAGTTGATAGTTTTGAAGATTACTGCCTGGTCAGGTATTTTGTAGACTGTCCCTCAGTTGGGACTTGTCTGCTGTTTTTCTCATAATTTGACTGGGTGATATGTTTCTAGGAGGAAGATCACGGAAATAAAGTGCCATTCCCATCGCATCATATCAATAATACAGCCTTTTTGTTTGTTTGTTTGTTTGTTTGAGGTAGAGTCTCACTCTGTTGCCCAGGCTGGAGTGCAGTAACGCAATCTTGGCTCACTGCAACCTCTGCCTCCCGGGTTCAAGTGATTCTCCTGTCTCAGCCTCCTGAGTCGCTGGGAGTGCCACAGGCACATGCCACCATGCCAGGCTAATTTTTGTATTTTTAGTAGAGAGAGGTTTCACCGTGTTAGCCAGGCTGGTCTTGAACCTCCCGACCTCAGGTGATCCACGCACTTCAGCCTCCCAAAGTGTTGGGATTACAGGTGTGAGCCACTGTACCCAGCCAAGAATACAAACTATTAATGTGACAGTACCATTGATATTAACCTTGACTACTTGGCTTGAGATAATGTTCATCAGTTTTGTCCACTGGATATTTTCAACTCTGAACATATAGTTTTAAAATGGAGTCATGTATTGTAACTCAATTTTATTGTAAACAAGTCAGTTCAACTTGAAAATTAATATTCAGTTATGAAATCAAAACAAGTCTTTTCCAGGTTTCAAGCAGTGTCATCTTGGTATAAACTCTGTTTTCTGAATATAAACCTGTTTTCATTGTAATTTCTAAAAATCCAGTAGGTTTCTGGATATTGTAAAGATGTGAATATAGATATAATTGTGCAAATTTCGTAGTACTTTATTTTGAGGTGAGAATTTTGTTGTGGTTTATAAAAGATATTTTCCTCTAGGACCTCAGGCCTGTTTTGGGACCTACAACTAAGTATGACCTCCAGATGCTTCCATTCTTGCTATTCAAAAGGTTGATAGTCTTTAGGTTAAATATAATGTGATATTATTCAACAGAAAGAATATGTTTTTCCTTTTTAACCTCGAACAAGTTCTGTATCTGATGTGTAGAAAGTATTTTTAAAAGTTGTGGTAATATAAAAATGTGTGGAAATTGTGGCTAAAGAATTAAAAATAACTTGCAAAATATATTCTCATGGTAAAGAAAAAACTGATCTTACCATTCTCTTCCTATTTATCTGTGAATGAGAAAAGATGGGCATATTCCAGTAGATTTCATCAAAAGTGAAAGAAATAGAGCCACTTAAAAAAATCTTTAGAATAATAACTGATCTCTGGAATATCAAGTCTAAAGAAACTAAGCAAAATCACTTCAAAGCAAGCCCAAGTTTTGCTAGTTTTTGCTCTCAGTTTTCTATTTACCTCTTTTATTGTCCTTGACTCACCAGTCAGAAGTTCTTGATGCTGTATATCATTATTCATAGTACTTTTCAAATTTTTTTTTTTTTTACTAAAGTACCTTTAGAAAGAGTAATAACTCTTCAGACATTTCTTTGAAGACTCGTATTTTATCATAAAAATTCAGTAAATTTCTTTGAAGACTTATGTGTGTTGTTTTATTCAAGTGAATTTTGCTTTGGATTCCATCATATGTATTTTAGTGAAAAAGAATGTAAATTCATATTCCAGTGTAATGTGCCATGTTTATCTTGTCTGCTGTGGTTATATCTGCCCTCCTGTGTCTTGGGCATACCCCTTCAGACCACCTGTTATATGAGTAACTGAATTTGAAAAGCTCACATTATGATTTGTGTTCAACAACACTCCTGCCATAAATCCTTTATCATTAGACTTCTGAATCTTTAAACTCAGTGTTGTCATGGAGACTCTGAAGGGGTTTTAGGGATCCTGGCAAATCTAATACCTCCTGCCCTCTCTTTCCTGGGGGCTAAGAAGACCTTAAATGCATTTAAGAGTGGTAGAATATAAAACTCTCCCTCACTAAAATTTGGGAAAGGATCTTATAAGGTTTCCCTCTGTATAGATTTGGTCTATTCAGTATGTACATATAAAAATATGATTTTTATAGTAAAATCAAAGCAACTACAAAGAGTTGGATGGATTTTAAACTTGAGGTGACAAATTCTAATTAATAATTCACTTTGTAGGTCTTTGGTTCTTACACTCTTTTGTTAGCAAATACCTCTGGCTCATTTATAGTAGAACCCCCAGAGATGACTTATGACATTTTGGCCTCCAATATAACTGGCCTGTGAGGGCTGAACATCAGTGGTGGTTTTGTAGTAGTAATTTATCACTCTGTTTTAAAGACAGCTTGCAAAGATAAGTGAATTCATACAAAAATTAGAAAATGTATAAGCTAAACAGCACAAATTGTAGGTCATTAACTTCTTAAGTCTTGTTACTCCCATGTATTTTGTTATCAAAGTTATAAACAAGAAGACCTTTAAGAAATAAATATGAAGTGGATCAGAGCACTTAAAGAATGAGCTGAGATAGCGCCATTGTACTCCAACCTGGGCAACAAGAACAAAACTGCATCTCAAAAAAAAAAAAAAAAATATATATATATATATATATATATATATTTATATCATATTTAGTACCTATCTCTGTAATTCACAGACATTTGATTTATGTTTCTCTGTCTGCCTTGAGTTATTTGGTCTTTTCCAGAGCTGAATGATAATGATGTACAGTAGTCTTCCCATAGTCTTGGGGGAGGTGTTCCAAAGCCCACATACCTGAAACTGTGGATAGTCCCAAACTCTATATATACTAAGTTTTCTCCTATACATACATACCTACGATAAAGTTTAATTTGTAAATTAGGCACAATAAGAGATTAACAACAGTAATAATAAAATAGAGCAATTATAACATATTTTCTTAGTCTGTTTGAGTTGCTATAAAGGAGTACCTGAGGCTGAGTAATTTATAAAGAAGAGAGGTTTATTTTCAGACCATGGTTGACAGTTGATAACAAACTGTGGAAAGCTAAAACATGGATAAAGGGAGGACCTACTATATTTTCCTCATTGGTGCTGTTTTATACAAGGGGTCAAATGATAACTCCTATTTCGCAAGAAAGTAAAAGATAGCAAAAATGAACTGCCTTAACCTTCCATTTTTCCATGTTACTCTTCACTGTCTCTACAGGTTCCTTCTTCCTTTATTCTGGCCTCACTGGAAGAGATTTTCTCCTTTTATTTAAAGGGTAATTCCTCTACCTTTGTTCAGAATTTCTTATTGTTTTTAAAAAAACTTTTAATCTAATTTTAGACTTGTGTAAGAGCTGCAAATATAGTACAGAGTTCCTTTACATTCCTCACCCCATTTCCCCTAATGCTAACATCTTACATAACTGTAATATAATTATTACAAGTAGGAAATTAACATTGGTATAGTATTACTAATTAAACTATAGCTCTTATTAGAGTGAAACCAAATTTTCAACTACTGTCCGTTTTCAGTCCCAGGGTCCTATATAGGAGCCCACATTGAATTTAGCCATTTCTCCGTAGTCCCTTTTAAAGTTTCTGATATTTTGCTTTTCTTTTATGACTGTGACACTTTTGAAGAGTACTGATCAGTTATTTTTAGAATATCTCGCAGTTTGGGTTTGTCTGATATTTTCTCATGACTGGAATGAGCCTATGCATTTTTGGCAAGAATACCACAAAAGTGATGTTGTGTCTTTCCTAGTGCATTGTATTGAGGAGTTTATGATATATGTCTTACTACTTATGATTACTTGATCACTTGGTTGAGTGTGCTGTTTTTACACTATGAAGTTACTATCTTTCCCTTTTTAGTTGCTAAGTATCTTGTTGGAGCTACATGGAGACTGTGTAAATCCTGTTTCTCCTCAAACTATTGCTCTCTAACTTTAGCATCTATCAAGAGGATATTGTCTGCAGTGTTTGTGATATTTGCCTGATATTGATTGTTTCCCACTTTGCTTCCTGTGTTAATTTACTTATTGTAGTCTATTGGGAAGAAGAGTTGTCTCTTTTCCTCCATTTACTTATCAGATTGTTTATATCAGTATGGACTCATTAATATTTTACTCCTTGTTTTTAATCTAGTACTATCATTTATTTTGTTGCTATATTTGTTCCAGCATTGGCCATTATGGGCTCCTTCAGGTTGGCTCCTGTGTTCTTTCAACAAACCCCCATCTGTTTTTGAAGTTTTCTTTATTTTCCAACACCATGTCAGCATGTGGAAATTACTATGGTTCTTAGAGTCAGAATTATTACAAAATATATCGTGTATCCAGAGAAGTATCACGCCATCCTTAGCCTTGCTACACTGTTCCCATGCCTTTTTCCTTTCTCACCTGCCTGGGGTAGGTATCCTGTCTCTTCAGTTTCTGGTTTATCCTTCTGGTGTTTTGGGTTCCTTTTGCTTTTTCAGTAGAAACGTGTATTTTCTTATATCCCCCTTCATTCTTACATGAACATAACATACTATAGGTATTTTTTTGCTTTTTTCAGACTTTGCTTTTTTAGCTAACACTGTGTCCTGGAAATCATTTCATATTATAGAGATTTTCCTCATTCTTTATTTCTCCCCACAGTTGCATAACTTGGATGTACCATGGTTTGTTCAGTCACTTTCCTATGTGCCATATTCCTACCATAGGAAGGTAATTGAATATGGCACATCCAAGTTTCCAATATTTTACAATTACAAAGAATGCTGCAGTGTGTATTTGTCTTTGTATATTTGGAGGTATATTCCCAGGGTAGATTCCTTGAAGTGGAATTGTTGGGACCAAAGGTAAGTGTATACGCGATTTTGTTACACATTACCAACACTCCCTTCAGAATGGTTGTACCAATTTGTATTCCCGTCAGCAATGTATGTAAGTGCCTGTTTTCCTTACATCCTCACTAATGGAATGTTTTGTCATATTTTAAAATTTCTGCGAGTGTAATAGATGAGAAATTGTATCTCAGTGTTGTTTTAATTGGCATTTCTCTAATTTCGAGTGAATTTGAGCAATTGTTATATATCTGAGGTCCCTTTTAATTTTTTTTTTTTTTTTTTTTTTTGGTTTATTGAATTTTTTTTTTTTCTGGGTTCCTTTTTTTTTTTTTTTTTTTTTTTGGTGAATTGACTGTGTCTTTTATCCTGTATCTGATTTTTGGTCCTTTTTCCTTTGTTTTTTGTTCGTTTGTTTGTTTCCCATTTTAATGTTTACAACGTAATAATCTCTTGATGATTGCAGACAGGTATGGCTGTTTGATAGTATTCAGAAACATTATAGTAATGATAGTTTTTTCAATTGGTGTGTAGCGCTCAACAATTATATATGAAATTGCTGTCAAACCAGTAAGACTGCATTTATGCATCCATCATTTTCAGGATTGTTGATAACCTGGGCATATTTCCCCAAATAACTTTGCCTCCTTGCGTCACAAGGCCCAATTTGCTCACATTTACCTCAATGACAGTCTTTGTAATAACACCCAAAGTTGTATACAGTGGGGATGAGGGATTCTTCTTTATGCCAGGTATTGGTAGGCAAAAGGTGGCTTTCAGTTCAGGATGTGTTACATGGGCTTTCTTGAAACGCAAGCCCATTGGCCTGATGAATCTTTCATATTTAGGTGGTTTTTTTGTAAAGCCATCTCCAGCAAAGCAGACTTCAGTAACCATCCTCTTCCATGCCTTCTTCTTTCTCTTTCCTGTTTGAATAACTTAATACTTCTGTTTCTCTCTGGGCACATACTTTAGGCAGAGGGACTTCCCATTTTCCCTCATTTTCTTTTTGTTTCTTTTTAATCATATTGGAAAGTACTTTAGCTCGAGATTGTCTCTCTGTCTAGCCGATAGGCAGGTTCTGCTCCCTGTGGAGTCTTTTCATCATTCTTTTGTTTGGTGTTTCTCTTTTCATGCATCTTGATAGTCTTTTTTATTTGTATTTTCTCAGCATGGCGCTGTTTATAATTAAGCTTAGCCTTCAGACCAATCATTTTCTTTGCCTTCTTTGAACATTCATGAGCCTCTCGACTTTCCTTCTTTCTCTTTGTCTCATGGTAATCCAAATGTTATCTGCAGTGTTTACAGTGTAATTCAGTATATTCATTCTGTGGCATGGTGACGGCTGCAGAGTGACCAGAAGTGGCCCCTGGGGTGCAAAAATGCTCTCCTTTCCCTTTGTTTTTAAGAGTTCTTTATATATTAGCCTTTTATGGTGTATATTGTGAATATTTCATCTTAGTTTGCTTTCCATGTACTGTGTGTGTTGTCCAATTAAAAAATTTTATGTAGTCAATATTTTCTTTTATTGTTTCTGGATTCTCCTTTCCCTATACCAACTTTAAGCAGAATTCATCCTTTTTTTTTTTTTAGTACTTTCTCTGGTTTCATGTTTTATATCTAGATTCCTAATCTATTTGGAGTTTATTCTGGAGTATGATATGAGATAGAGATCAAGTTTTATATTTTCCAAATGGATACCTAGTTTTCCTGGCACCATTTATAGAAAAGTCCATCTGTACTTTAGTGATTTGAGATGCCACCTTTGTTATTTACTAAATTTCTGGGTATGTTTGGGTCTAATTCTAGACTTTTTAAATTCCACTGGTCTATTTATGTCTAGTCCCACACTGCTTTAATTATAGATGATTTTTGGTGTTGTAGTGTTTGTAAAGGTGGTCTACTTGTGGTTTTCCTTTTTCAATGTTTTCCTACCTATTCTTGCATGTTTGATTTTCCATATCAACTTGAACATCAACTTTCCAAACTTTACAGAATAGCTTGTTAGTATTTTCATTGTATTTTCTCGAATTTATAAAGTAAGGGAGAAATGTCATCTTTATAATGTTGTCATCCTGTCTAAGAATGGGGATGTCTTTCTGTTTGCTCAGGTGTTCTTCAGTGTCTTTCAGTGGTGCTGAAATTTTCCTTGTGTGGTTTTTACACGTTGTTTAGTTTATTCCTAAGTATTTAATCTTTTTGTTGCTACTATAAATGGGATTTTCTCTGCCATTATTTTCCCTGATTATTGTTTTTGTATAGGAGAACTATTTTTTGTATGTTAATTTATTATCTTGCTACTTCATTGAATCTTATTTTTGAGTTAATTTTATTATTGATTCTTCAAGGGTTTTTAGGCTACTATTATATCATCTGCAAATAAAGATAGTTTTACTTTCTCCTTACCTATTATTTATCTGATTGATTTTTCTTAACTAGTTGATTTGGCTAATACCTCTAGTATGATGTTGAATAGTAGTAGAAATGGCTGGGTGTGGTGGCTCACGCCTGTAATCCTAGCACTTTGGGAGGCTGAGGCAAGTGGATCACCTGAAGTCAGGAGTTTAAGACCAGCCTGGCCAACATGGTGAAACCCTGTCTCTACAAAAAATTAGCTGGGCGTGGTGGCAGGCACCTGTAATTCCAGCTACTCTGGGTGGTTGGGGGCGGGTGCTGAGGCAGGAGAATCGCTTGAACCTGGGAGGTGGAGGTTGCAGTGAGCCAAGATCGCGCCACTGCACTCCAGCCTGGGCGACAGAGTGAGACACCGTCTCAGAAAACAATAATAGTAGTAGAAATGGTGGGCATCTTTGCCTTTTTCCTAATCTTAGTGGAAATGCTTTTGTTATTTCTTTATTAAATAATTTAATGGTGGTAGGACTAAAATGTATATATTTTATCATTTTGAGAAATTACCTCTTAATTCTTGTTTCCTTGAGTGTTGGGTTTCAAATGGGTGTTGAATTTTGTCACATACACTCCATCTCAGTGGTATGGAGAAAATTGTATGTTTGCTACCTGCCTTAGATTTATGAATACGGTATGTACTAATAGATTTCCTAATTGAACCAATCCTTTACCTCTAGGATAAATCCCATTTGGTCATGTTGTATTATTTTCTTAATTATTACATTCTGTTAGCAAACAGTAAAATCGTTCCCTCCATTGTATTTCTAGAGTAAAAATTTGTTTCTTTGCATTGTTGTAGCTAAAATGGTGTCTTGGTACTTATTTGTGTGTGTATTTGTCTCTGTGATTGGATTCAGAGTGCTTTTAGAACTGGAACTAGAGTTTACTTTTTATTACCCTTAGTGCCTAGCAGAATTCGTCATATGTAGTTAGTATTATCTAAATTTTACTGAATAAAAATAGAAGCAGAAATAGCACATTAAACTTTTCTTGAATGAAATTTGAATATCATGTTTCACTTAGATAGCGAACAGTCACATCAGTCCTGAAGAGCACTACCACCACATGAAGGTGGGGAGATCTGAGTTCCGGTCTGGAACTTTGTTTTACTTAGGTCACAAAAACTAACATTTTGGCATCAGACATCACAGTTTTTTCATCTGTCAAATCAAGTTGATGGTCTGATCTTTAAAAATCTGTTTCATATCTGAATGATCTTATGAAATTGATTTTTGCTTTTTGCAGTGTGCATTTTTACATTTTGCCAGATAATTTTTCTGAATTTTTATTTGTCTTTAGAATGGTTTGCCTGTTGTAATGAATAGATATACATATGATTGTAGATAGTATTGAAAAGCAAATTATGAATACAAATAAATTAGTTATTATTTTCCCCGTTTTTTTAGTTGGACAAATTTAACCTTCAGAGAGATGGTGACTGATTTAGAGGAATTAGTAAGACTGGAGCACAACATGGGGTTTTATGACTCCAGTTGCAGTGTTTCTGTGCCAATCTGCCATCTGTTTATGTGACACAGTACTAGGCACAGTGTTTCTTCAACTAAGCCAAGCTACTGTGATTCAGTGTGATAAGTTTTAATGTGGGATTTAGAGCTGGATTATTTATGTTTAGTCCAAAAATCAAAGACGAATTCTTTGCACAATAAGTATTCCTTGCGGGGGATTCAGGATTCCTTATGATTTAAAATAGCTTGAGTGTTTAACATTTGGCAAAGCAGTGTTGTAGTTACAGGTAATCGTGAGAAGCTAGAGAATTGTGTATACTGTACATATCTTAGTTCATGGATTTGATTTTTTAGGATCAGATCTCTGAATCTATCCTGCTGAGAGATGATCCGGGGAAGACTGTGCATGTGTGTTCTAGGAAAGATTAACAGCCTAGCCAATGATGGGATTCATAAAAATAAATGAAAGTATTCTGTTTGTGGTTTACCATTGTGAGTTTTGTCTTTGTAATTGTTACTCTGTTAGATGCTAAACTAGAAATTTCCTGCTCAATAGGAAGTTAGTCTGGATGACAGTGATCTGAAGGAAACTACTGCCAAGCAATTCATTGTTCAAATTTGTCTGGAAATTAACATTAAAATCCATGTTATGCATTCCTTGTGTTTTTAGCCATATCCACATGTGCAGCTTTCATAGGGAATATTCTTATTAAATTTAAAAACAGAACAGGTACGTGAGTATAAGCTGAATTTATCCTCCAATTTAAAAGCATTGAGTTTACAGTTAACAAAAATACAGTTTAGGAATATTTTATGACTTTAAAATTCCCGACTCATTAGTATTCTGCTAATTTAAACCTGTGTCTTTAAAACTTACGGGTCAGATTTGTTTACAAGAAGAACAGTAGCCTAATAGGCAACATTCATTGAGGGCCTATTAAGTGTCAGGCATTGTACTAGGTTTTACATATGTCATCTCATTTAATGCTATAATAACCCTGTTGATGTTTTCTCCCATTTTATAGATTAGACAACTAAGACTTGGAAAGGTCAACATAGCTCTTAAGGAGCAGAGCTATGATTTGAGCCTAAATGAAAGAAAAGATGAGTAAATTTAGGAAACTGTATAGAAAAAAACTATTTAAAAATGGAAGCAAGAAATTGGGGAAACAAGCAAATTAGGTATATTTTTATAACAGTGACTAAAGAAGCAAAGAAATTGCATTAGGTATTTATTAGTTTATCCTGAGATTGTAGTCTTCATTCTTCTTTTCTCTCTGCCCTTCAATATAGTAACACTAAAACATATACCTATTTCGAATATTTGAGGAAAATATACAGATATTTGCACTTTTCTTTTGTGTAACTCAGACATCTGAAAAGTGAATTGAGTACAGATCCTGCATCCAAGGTCGTATTGTTTAGTAGAGGACATTTAAATGAAATAAAGTGCAGAATAATAATTCCTTTAGAGTGGTACAAGTCAAGCATTGTGGCAGTTCAGAGGAGTAGCAGCCAGGAATATCAGTGAAGGTGCCGTTTATTCTGAAGTCTTATCGCATGGGTAGAATTTGAACTACTTGAGCAAAAGCACAAAGAACATTGAGAAATATGTATGGAGAAGAGTAAGTTTGATTTCATAGGGTATCTGAAGAAGCATGATTGGCAGAAAGAAAACAGGTCAGACCATAGGAAGGATTCTGAGTGTCAAGCTGAGGAGTCGGCTTTTATATTGTAGACACGTCGGGGAGGGAGACACACCATATTAAAGATATACGTAACTTATTTTATAATGTAATGTAAACTAGTGTTTACTGCTGTAAAGCATAAGGGGCTAGAGCGATGAAGAGTGCTAATTGACATAGATTGGTCAATGATAGCCCTTCTGTGGAGTTGATGTTTGAGCAGAAACCTAAATGAGGTGAGGAAGAGAATCATGTGAAAATCCAGGAGTAAGACCTTTCCAGACAGAGCAAAGAGCAAGAGCAAAAATACTGGTAAGATTGGTGTGTTTGAGGAACAGTGGAGAGGGCTCTGTGGGTAGAACTGCCTGTCAGGAAAGATGAAAAGGAATGTGGTTCAAGAAGTAGCTAGCAGCTAGGTTGGTTTTCCCTAGAGTAAATGAATTTCTGTATACTCATCTATGTTCAGTAATTATCCGGATTTCACCGTATTTGCCTTATTCATTCATTTATAATAATAGGTTTGAGAATCACCTTCCTACTGAGGCCGTGAAATTGCCAAGATAGATAGAAGAAAGAAAAAAACACCAAGGCTGCAGATAGTAACCTTTGTAATCATATTTCAAATCTGTCTTGATTGTGGTCTGTTGTAGAAAAGTACACTTAGGGTACCCATAGTGACAAAGTTACAAAGAGTAACTGTGCTGGTAAATACTAGTGTTATTGGAACTACTTCAACATTTGTTCTGTTAGTCTTGAGGTGAAATCAGTGTACTATAATTTTACGTTTGATTTTCACAACAGCTGTGTTATATACAGATGAGGTTAAAAATCTCATTTTATAAACGAGGAAACAAAGTTACAGAAGTAAAGTGAGATGCAAAGGATAAAAAGAGACAGAGCTGGACTTTAAGTCCATGTCTCTTAATAAGTTGGTTGGTTCTGCAATTTCATGAAGTAGGCTTATTCACCTAACAGTTTTGAACCATGTTGAATTACCACTTTGTAATAAATACATTAACCACTTTTCAAAGGCTATATTTTTACTAATACAGAAGGAAATTCCAAAAACTATTTGAATTATGAATTTAATATAATTACTTTCTTTTTCACAGGCAAAAATCTGAATAATTTCATCTGACACAGAAGGCATTTGTGCTTTTTGGTATTAGAACAAAATATGGTCTCTCTCGAGATGCATAATTAGTCCACTAAGCACTGCAGCCTTCATTGTCTGAAGCCATAACTAAAGCAGTTAGAATTGAATTAGCTTTGTGTCCGTCTTTTCTTCTTTCACTTTCTTTACTTTCTTCATTGCTTTGCCTAGAATTGACTGAACTTAAGAATTTGATCCTTTAAATAGGAAGAAAATATAACTACTTGATAACAGAACAAAATAGTTACTTGATATATGTAATTAATAATCTGAACATTGGAAATATTTAACAGTACTTGTTATTGCATTTTCAAATAACTTTAAGAAATAGTAGATTTAAGAAATAGCTAGAAAAACTTTAATTATTATACTACTTTGTTTTTGTTTGCTCAGTGGTAAACTGGATTAAAGACCAATGTAAATGTGTTTTAGAAAATATAATGTCTTATGTAGTTCCACAAATTTAACTAAGGCTAAGGCAAATTATTTTAGATCCTTTCTAGAAAGTTTCTATGTTGTTTCTAAGCATTTTAGAAATTATGTTTTACTATGAATAATATAATGAATTGAATAGCATGAAACTTATTTCTAGTGTGCCTTTCTTTTGCATTATCAAGATAGTGTTTTAGTCTTTGGATGACTCTTATTTTCCTTTTGGTATTAGCCTATAAATGCCAAATTGTCAAATGTAAAGCTGTTTATGTTAGTGTCAAAGTGTATTTTCAGGATTTGAAAAACGTAAGTAGCATGAGAAAAAAAAGTACATTAACTTTCAAATTTTAGCCCTAAGTCTTGGGCAGCTACAGAAAGGGCTCTAGACTAGGGGTTGAATTGTCAGGGAGGAGACTTACTGTGTATCCTCAGGGTAAAGATGAAGTTAGTGGAGATTTGTCCACTGTCCAAATTGGCCAGTATGAAGAAAGGAGGGGGACAGTATGGTATGAGAAGCAGCTAGAGAAGTAGGTAGAGGTCAGACTGTAAGCAGTTTTATGAGCCATGTTACCACGATTGCAGTACTGAGAAAGTTTGCTGGAGTGCTATTTGTTCCACCAAAGGAATGCAGGGGGAAAGCTATTCTCCCCCAGTGCAGTTGAAATAGGTTACATTTATGACACTGAGGTGAATGAATAATAAAAGACCCTGGCCTGCCAATCTAAGAGGCAATTTATAGCATCAGGCAATTTACAGAATTTCTCACCCTTGACACAATTGACATATTTGGGTAATTTTTTTATTTTGGGGAATTGTCTTAAACAGCATTGTACAGTGTTTTCCAGCATCTTTGGCCTCTGCCTTCAAAATGCCAGCAGGGCACCATTCCCAGCTATAACAACCAGACATTGCTAATTTTTGGGTGGTGGGGAGGTGGTATCAAAATCTACCCCCCACCTCCCCAATTTGAAAACCACTGAGTTGTCAGGATCAATGATAACATGTGCATATTTTGAGGCAGTTGATGCCATTTTCAACAACACACTTGTTATCCTGGAACTCCTGATTTCCAGGTGTCCTAGTTTAATTCTGCAACTGCCAACTGGTAGGAGTAGGAGGTTCCTGGATGCAGCTGTCTCTAAGGCTCTGGTATTAGCAGAAGACAGCCCTAATGATATAAATGGAGGTTAATGCATCATTCTGCAGTTGTTGCAAGTAAAGGGTCAGAGTAAATTAAGATGGGTGCTACTCTTAACTGCTCATGATAATATGGAGATAAAAGAAACAACAGTACAAGTTGTCAATATCAAGAAAGCAGTGTGTAAGATTCCTATAAAGGTCTGAATGTGTGTGTGTATATATATAGGTTGGGAAGGCCCGTTCGTGTATTTCAGTCACTCTAGGAGAGGCAGTGTGATATACAGATTAAAAACTCAAACCACGTTGCCGGGTTTGAATCCCCAGATCATCACTTGCTTGCTGTGTGTCATTAAGCAAATTTCCTAATCTTTCTGTTTTCTTACATGTGAAGAGTATTGGTGTGAAATAGGAATAATTATGGTACCTAGGTCAGAGATTTGTTGTGAGATTAAATGAGATAATGCACATAAAGTGAGTAGAATTAAATCAGTTAATATGTGAAATTAATGTGAAAAACATAGAATAGTTCCTGATATATGGTGAGTACCCATTAAACGCTAGCTCTTACTGTTGTAGAGCTTCATTTGCAAGTGGATACATTATTTAAATTAGTTAATTTCCTTAACCTTTTTAGGCTGCAGTCTCCTCATCTGTAAAATTGGGAACATCATATTTACCTCACCAGGATAGTTGTGAAGGCTAAATGAAATGATTTATGTAATGTGCTTAGCACAGTGCCTAGCATGTAGGAAACTCTCAATAAAGGCCAGATTTTTAGTGATTAGCGTTAGGATTAGAGTAGGGAACTATGAAGGTATCAAACAAATTTTATAGCATTCTGACATTCTAAAAACTTGCTAGACCATTTCAGAGTTACCACCTCATACTCAAGAGCATTCATAAAGATATTGGAAGACCATTTTCCATTTATCCACTTCCTGATTGTAAATCTGATGTCAAGGTCTTACGTTGTAAGCACATGAAACCAGTTCCAGCTCATTTACTCAGAAAAGGGATTTGCCAAGAGGCTATGAGGTAGTGTAAAGAATTGTTTGGAGCATTGGAAAACCAGAATCCAGGCCCACATATCTAGGAATATTGATCTAAATAATGGTGGTCCAGTGTCGACACCATTGCTTAACACTGGATTTGGCACTGCCAGTACCTCTAGCTCTGGTGACTGAATGCTGCCACTATGGTCACTTCTGACCTAGAAATTTGATCTTGCTGGTTATTGTTGCCCCCTAATGAGTTCTTTGATATCTTTCTTCTTAACCCTAGTTTCTGATTCTAAGTCTGGGGCAAGTGGGCTTTGATTTGGCAGAGCCTAGGTCCTGATGGCAGTGCCCTAGAGCTTGGGAAAGAATAGTATTAATGTAACTGAATATAGCACTCATGTCAAGCATTCTTCTAAATACTGTATGTTTTTATTTTATGCCACAACAATGCAGTGAGGTAGGTACTATTACCATCTTACAGAATAAGAAAGAGTGCCTTAGGAACTTGCCTACCGTTCACAGCTAGTGGAGGAACCATGAATTGAACACAAACAATCTGGCTTCAGATATTTGCTTGAATGTCTGGTATTTTGAGCTTTTATGTAATCCAAGGCAGGCTCTGCCCTTTCCCAAGCCTCACAATGTGGAGGCTTTCCCCAACTTTGGTTGGGGCCTGGGGCTGGGCAGCCAAAAATAAGGAAATATACGTCTACTTGGCTAAAGTCTGACTTGGCAAACCAGTTATGCCTTTATTGCTATTTTAAATGATCTAAAATGAGGAACAGAGGGATTTTTTTTCTTCATGATTGCATTTTATGTTCTGCCACTCTTCAGATACTTGCCTTTCTTTAGATATTCTCCTTGAGGCAGTACTTCTAATTTTCAGACTCTGGATCAAACCGGGAAAATAGGTTTGTAAATGACACTTAGAACCATGCAGTCATTTTTCTAGTGAGAGAGTATTGGTGTACTTTATTTTTTGTGGGCAGGACACATTTTGGAAAAGGACAAACTTCTTTTGCTGCTGGGTTGTGGAACTGATTAGTTCCTCTTTGTAGGTGGGCACTATGGTCAGGGTCACACACACCTCCCCCCACCAGACTGCTATGGTATGGTTGCTCTCTGGGTGGATTGGGGGCCTGCAGGAAAAATAGGTCCTCTGCCATTAGAGATGATAAAATGTAATTTTTACCTTTTTTTCAAAATCAACAGTTTATTGAGGTAAAATTTACCTATAAGTGTATTCGTTTAAAATGTGTGGTCTCATGAATGTTGACACATACGTAAACTTGGAAAACCCCACAGTCACAATCAAAATACAGAATGTTTCCATCACCGTAGAGTTAGTTTCTTGTGTCCCTTTTCAGTCAGTTCTCCCCTTCATTACTCGTCTCACAGGCAACCACTGATCTCTCATAACAAATTAGTTCTGTATGTTCTAAAATTCTATATACCTGGAATCATAGCAGTATGTATTCTTTTTGTGCCTGGCTTTTTTTTTTTTGGCAGGCAGGGTCTCACTCTGACACCCATGCTAGAATGCAGTGGCAGAATCATAGCTCACTGTAACCTTGAACTCTCAGGCTCAAGTAGTCCTCCCATCTCAACCTGCTGAGTAGCTAGGACTAACAGGCATGTACCGCCACACCAGGCTAATACAAAAATTTTTTTTTAGAGAGCATCTCGCTGTGTTGCCTAGTTTTATGTCAAACTCATGTTTTGAAGTTAATCAAGAGTTGTTGCATGCGTCAGTAGTTCATTCCTTTTGTATTGCTGAGGAATATTTCATTGTATGGATATACCACAATTTGTTTATTCATTAACCTAGTGATGGACCTTTTTTTTTTTTTTTTTTTCTAGTTTTCGGTTCTTATAAGTAAAGCTGTTAGGAGTACATATCTACAAGTCAGGACATTTATTTTAATTTCTCTTTGGTGAGTGTTTTTGTATAGAATGGCTAAGTCTTATAGTCAAGTATATATTTACCTTTACAAGAAATTGCTAAACAGTTGTCCAAAGTGAAGTACTTTTTTACATTTCCTACATTCATGTATGCAAGTTCCAGTTGCCCTTCACTAACATTTGGTATTATAGTCATCTTTACTTGAGCCGTTATAGTGGTTATGTAGTGGTATCTTATTGTGGTTTTAATTTTCATTTCCTTGATGACTAATGATGTTGAGCATCTTTTAATGTACTTATTCACCATTCTTATACTTTCATTTGTGAAGTGTTCTGTTAAGCTTTGGCCTTTTTTTCATTTGTGTTTTCTTACTATTGAATTGCAAGAGTTATTTATATATCTTTACTATCAGTCATTTGTCACATATAGATACTGTAACTGATTTTCTCCTAGTCTGTGGTTCACCTTTTCGGTTTTTTTGATGGTGTCTTTTGAAAAGAGGTTTTTAATTTTAATGAGGTCCAGATTATCAGCATTTTTCTTTCCTTGTTTTTGCTTTTTGTGTCTAAGAAATTTTGCTTACCCACAGTCATGACTCAGTACTATTCCTCCCCAAGATAACCACTGTTCTGCCTATATCATCAACATTACTAGTTTTCTTTCTGATTTGGATCATACAGTATGTACTCTTTGGTTCTGGTTTTATTTGCTGAACATTATGTCTGAAGTTTTTTCCTTTTTTTTTTTTTGTAGTGGTGGTTTGTTATGTTTTATTGCTGTGTGGTAGTTCATTGTATGACTCTACCACAGTTTATTTGATAGACATTTGGATTGTTTCCAGGTTTTGGCCGTTATAAGTAAAACTGCTATGAATATTCTTGTACTTGCCTTTTAATGAACATGTGCATTTATATTTCTTGGGTATATTTCCCAGGAGTGGAATTGCTGGGTTATAGGATAGTTGTATGGTTAGCTCAAATAGTACTGCCAAATAGTTTTCCAAAGTGATTTTTACCAACTTTTACTTGTACCAGCAACGTATAAGAGTCTAGTTGCTCTACATACTGACTACTACTTGGTTTTGTCAGTCTTTCTAGTTTTGGCCATTCTAATGGGTATATAATGGTATCTTGTGGTTTTAATCTGCAGGACAAGTTGAGCTGAATGACTTTGTAGCTCCTTCCCAATACTAAGGTTTTCTGTGTGTTTTACAAAGTGGGGCTGGGCATGGTGGGCTCATGCCTGTAATCCCAGCACTTTGGGAGGCCGAGGCAGGCAGAATCACCTGAGGTTGGGAGTTCAAGACCAACCTGACCAATATGGTGAAACCTGGTCTCTACTAAAAATACAAAAATTAGCCGGGCTGTGGTGGTGTGTGCCTGTAATCCCAGCTTCTCAGGAGGCTGAGGCAGGAGAATTGCTTGAACCTGGGAGGTGGAGATTTTAGTGAGCAGAGAATGTACCACTGCACTCCAGCCTGGGTGACAGAGGAAGACCCTGTCTCAAAAAAAAAAAAAAAAAAAAGTGGGGGGCAAGGGTTGTAGCATGTAAACACAGGTCCTTAAGTAATAGTAGGTGTTCTTGGGTTTTTGTATAAATACAGCAGATATTTGTATAGCTAATTTTGCTGTATTAACCTTCCTCTCTTGTATAGGGCATGCTTATAGCACTGGTTCTACCTGGTTGCACATTAGAATCACCTGGTGAGCTTTTAAAACTATTTTAAAAGCATACTGGCCATCTATATGGGTCCTGACTTGTAGATTTGTATTCATAGCAGCTTTACTTATAAGAACCCAAAACTAAAAAAGTCCATCATTAGGTTAATGAATAAAGAAATTGTGGTATATACATACAATGAAATATTCCTCAGCAATACAAAAGGAATGAACTACTGATGCATGCAACAACTCTTGATTAATTCAAAAGATTAAAATTATGATATCTGTGGAGAGGCAGAAAGCTCCCCTGGTAGTTCTAAGATGCAGAGGGTTGATAATCATTGGCATATACAAATGAAATATTCAGTTGCTTCTCAAGAGGGCTTGCTGTACCCTTTAGGAATGAAGCACCAACTATAAAATCTTTATTAGATATGTGTCGTGTTAATTTATCCCCAACTTTGACCATTTCAAGAAGCTAGTTCCCAGCCTTCCCTTTTTTGGTTGTACAGTATACTAGCTCTCTAGGTAAGTTCTATGCTCATATTTTTTACTTTGCATTACTCTTCATGTTACAAGGCTAATTCTGCTTTTAAAGTATATTCTATGTACAACTCCAGAAAATCACCTATTATAAATGCACTCTTTCTGTTAGCACTAGAGCAGTAGTCATGGTCACGTAAGAGTGTTTGCTCAGCTTTGATCTTCTCTAACATGATTGTGGATTTAGAATGTACTTGAACGTAACAAGGAACAACACCAAAAAAGGCACGTGATTTGATTGAGGCTTTATAAAATAAACAATGAATAAAATGTGTTCAGCTTTTTGTTTATGAATATAATAGTGAATGAATCTAACCTTCTGTTAGTATACAGGTTTGGTATATGACGATGCTTTTAGATCATCTCCAAAAAAGTAACATCATAACTGGAATGTGACATCCATATATATTGGATTTTTAAAGATTGTTTCCAAAGATTCAGCTGTACAAAGTGTGTGCCTAATACTTTTCTAACTTGGAAATAATTCAGTGGTGGCTAAAGCTGGCTTGTACTGCCTGCAAAAACTGATAGTAAATTTTCAAGAATTTGTAAGCCAACTGTTAAACACAGCCATTATTTTAAAAATTATGTAAAGTTATTATTAAATACATACATTAAAAATAAAAGTAATACATCAAACTTACTAGTTCCTAAATATATTACTGTCTTTTACTATTATCTGTGCTCTTAAAGTTATGCCTGTGGTGTTTCCATGGTAGAAATACAATATGATGTTGTGCTGCTGTATATCTCTTTCTACTGTAAGATGGTGTGCTGGCCGGGTGCGTTGGCTCACACCTGTAATCCCAGCACTTTGGGAGGCCAAGGTGGGTGGATCACGAGGTCAGATCGAGACCATCCTAGCTAACACGGTGAAACCCCATCTCTACTAAAAATACAAAAAAAAAAAAAAAAAAATTAGCCGGGCTTGGTGGCGGGCACCTGTAGTCCCAGCTACTTGGGAGGCTGAGGCAGGAGAATGGCGTGAACCCGGGAGGCAGAGCTTGCAGTGAGCCGAGATTGCGCCACTGCACTCCAGCCTGGGCTGCAAAGTGAGACTCTGTCTCAAAAAAAAAAAAAGATACTATTCCATATCTCTTCCTACTATATGATAGTGTGCTGCTGCATATCTCTTCCTACTGTATGGTAGTGTGCTGTGCATATCTCTGCTATATGACATTGTGCTGCTGCATATCTCTTCCTACTGTATGATGGTGTGCTGTGCATATCTCTGCTATATGACATTGTGCTGCTGCATATCTCTTCCTACTGTATGATGGTGTGCTGTGCATATCTCTGCTATATGACATTGTGCTGCTGCATATCTCTTCCTACTGTATGATGGTGTGCTGTGCATATCTCTGCTATATGACATTGTGCTGCTGCATATCTCTTCCTACTGTATGATGGTGTGCTGTGCATATCTCTGCTATATGACATTGTGCTGCTGCATATCTCTTCCTACTGTATGATGGTGTGCTGTGCATATCTCTGCTATATGACATTGTGCTGCTGCATATCTCTTCCTACTGTATGATGGTGTGCTGTGCATATCTCTGCTATATGACATTGTGCTGCTGCATATCTCTTCCTACTGTATGATGGTGTGCTGTGCATATCTCTGCTATATGATAGTGTGCTGCTGCATATCTCTTTCTACTGTATGATGGTGTGCTATTGCATATCTCTTTTTCCTGCCTCTGGATTCAGTGAGGTCATGTTTGAAGTTTGAAATTGGCCACTGTAGGAGTATTGGCACCATGGAAATGGACAACAGCCACACACTAAGGTTAAGCCTTTTTTTCTTTTTTTTTTTAGTTTGGAAAACTGGTTGTTAAACATTTACTAGCACACCACTGGAGACATCGTTCTTTATTCAGTGAATGCCTACTGTGTGCTGGCTACCTTTCATTAGTGCTTTGAAAAAACCTTTACTTAATTTCCTCAAGTATCCAATATGTTTCTTAATATTATAGATGAGAAAAATAAGATTAAGTAATGAGGATCAGAAAGCAGCTGTTATATTGTACAGCTGGGATTTTAACCCAAGTCTCTTGTATTCCAAAGTCCTTATCCTTCTCTTTATAGTGTGTGGTCTCTCTGAGGCTTTGGAATAAGTTTTATAGGAGAAAGAGCATTTGAGTTGAGCCCTAAGTTATGGGCAGGATCTTACTAGATATTGAAGTTGGAAGAATATTTCAGACATTGTGAACAATTTCAGCAAATGTTTATAGATGTCAAAGTACATTTCATGTTCCAGAAATGATAAGTAGTAGATTCAGTAATAGAGGATATCTAGAAGAGTAAAGTTAAAAGAAGTAAAGCCCGCAAGGTTGATTGGAATCTATTGTGAAAGACCTTAAATAGCATGAACCTTAGAACAAGAGAGATTCTGTTTTTATTCCTAAAGGACATAATTATTTCCCAAAGCCTTCTGTATAATTATTTTGGTTGTCTGATTTGAATTTAAATTCTATTTCAATTTTAAGCATGAGTGAGGTATCATGGATATTTTTTGTCCAGGGAGATAACATGGAGCTTTTGGTTTGGGGTCTTATTCTACTGATTTGTATTTTGGCTGTTAATTTTCAGTACTATAATTAATGGTTAGTAAATGGTGTTCCCCAAAATGGGTCATTCTTTGTAGGGAAGAAAATGAATAGATAATAGTTGTAATGTTTGCATATCTTTTGGCAAATGAGTATTCTTATTACCTACTTTATGGCATAAAGTAGTATTGGTTTATCATTGTATTTCTCATTTTCAGAATATCTGTTTTTTTTATTTAAAGTCACAGACCCGGAACAGTACATAGTTCCATTGCTGTAATTTTCGCTGCTATATTGGCATCATGAACCATTTACTCCCCTTACCCCCAGAATCTTTTTTGCAGTATCTTCTGCCTTTTGTTGTTGTTGTTTTGAGATGAGGTCTTGCTCCATCAGCCAGGCGGGAGTGCAGTGGCACGATCACAGCTCGCAGCAACCTTGACCTCCCTGGGTTAAGCAATCCTTCCACCTCAGCCTCCTGAGTAGGTGGGACCACAGGCACATGCCACCAAGCCAGGCTAATTAAAACAAACAAACAAAAAATGTACAGACAGGGTCTCCCTGTGTTGCCCAGGCTGGTCTCAAACTCCTGGGCTCAGGCCTTTCTCCCACCTGGCCTCCCAAAGTGCTGGGATTGTAGGTGTGAGCCGCCCCACCTGGCCTTCTCTGCCTTCTAGTGTTCCACAGGATTCTTCTCTTGAGTTCTTTTGTCATTCTTAACAGTTAATGCCGTCCACATCCCTACAGTGATAATTTCCAGGTTTATGTCTTCAACCTGGAACTCTGGACTTGCATTTTGAAATTCCCAATGAACCGGTGGACTTGGATACCTCACAAACATTCTCAAATTCAGAATGTCTACAACTAGACTCAATCTCTGGCCTTTCCAAGCCAAATACACCTCTTGCTTTCCTTATTTTGGTGAGTGACATGTATATCTTTCCAGTTGCCCAAGCCATAAATTGGAGGATGGTGAGAAGAGGTAGGTCATTCTAGATTCCTCCTCCTTTTTCATTTCCACAGTCCAGTTACTCTGTAAGTCTCTTATTTCTGCTTCCTTAATATCTGTTGAATCCACCTTTTTTCATTCCCATAACTTTGATTCCAGTTGTTATGATCTATTAACTATATTGTAAAATAGTCTTTCAGATAGCTTTTTTGTCTTCAGTCTGTGATGTTTTCCTTTAGTCTAGCCTCCTACCAGGCTGTTTAAAATACTGTCAGCCCTCCCTATCCATGAGTTCTAATCCATGGATTCAACCAACCTTGGATTGAAAATATTTGAGGAGGAAAAACAATAAAAAGGAATACAGTGCAACAATTATTTATATAGCATTTACATTGAATTGGGCATTACAAATAATCTAGTGATGATTTAAAGTGTACAGGAGGATATGCATAGGTTATATCCAAACACTACATCGTTTTATATAAGGGCCCTGAGCATCTGTAGAATTTTGTATCCATGGGATGGGGAGTGGGGCTGGGGAGTCCTGGAACTAGTCCCCCACGGATACCAAGGGATGACTGTAAATTGATCAGACTCCTCTTGCTTTCTTATTCCTTTCAGTTTTTTGTTTGTTTTTATACTTCTCTCCTCTGCATTTTTCCTCTCCTCTTCCTTTTCATTTATTATTTGATAATCTGAATATTTTTAATGTTGATTATTTGAATATTTTTATTCGAATTCCATTTTTATTTTTCTGATTACTTTTTAGCTGTACTTCTTTGCATTATACTTTTAGTGGTTGCCATAAGGATTACATTATATATCCTGAAATTTTGTAGTCCACTTACAAGTAATAATGCACTGCCTCACTTGAAATATAGAAATCCTACAACCTTTTAGGTCCATATTTTCCTTACCTTTCCCCTGTTCTTTGATAATAATTATTATTTTATGTATTATATCTTGATACATATTAAGCCACAGAAGATAATCTTAAAACATTTTCTTCAAGCATTTATGTGGATTATAAATAAATTGAAAGGAAAGGGCAAAAGGAAAAAAATAGAGTTATTTTTTGTATTTACTAAGTTATTTACCATTTCACTTCTTCCTCCTTCTTCTCTGAAAATCCATCTTTCTCTCTGATTTCATTTCCCTTCAGCCTGAAGAACTTCGTTAGTATTTCTTGTAATGTAAGTCAAGTGATGAATTCTTTTGGTTTTGTCCAAAAATATCTATTTCTCCTTTATTCGATATAGAATTCTGGGTGGGCAGTTTTCTTTTCTTCTTCTTCTTCTTTCTTCTTCTTTCTTTTGTTTTGTTTTGTTTTGTTTGAGACAGCATTTCACTCTGTCACCCAGGCTGAAGTGCAGGGACATGATCGTGGCTCACTGCAGCCTCGACCTCCCTGGGCTCAGGTGTTCCTCCCACCTTAGCATCCCAAATAGCTGAGACCACAGGTGTGCACCACCATGCCTAGCTAATGTTTTTTGTATTTTTTGTAGAGACGGGGTTTTGTCATATTGCCCAGGCTGGTCTTGAACTTCTGGGCTCAAGCGATCCACCGATCTCAGGCCTCAAAGTGCTGGGATTATAGATGTGAGCCACCACTCCTAGCCAGTTTCCGTCTTTTGTCACTTTAAAAATGTTTCAGCTCAGGTGCAGTGGTTCATGCCTATAATCTCAGCACTTCGGAAAGCTGAGGTGGGAGGATCATTTGAATCTAGGAGTTTGAGACCAGCCTGGGCAATATAATGACACCCTTGTCTCTACAAAAAATTAAAAAACAAAAGTTAGCCAGGCATGGTGGTGCACTGAGGTGGGAGGATTGCCTGAGCTTGCACGGTCAAGGCTGCAGTGATTCATAATCACCCTATCACACTGCTAGCCAAGGGCAACAGACTGATACCCTGTCTCAAACAATAGAGTAAGATAAGGTAAGGTAAAGGTAACAGAGTAGGTAAAAGTAAGATAAAAAGGTTGCAGTCTCTTCTGGCTTTTGTAAATACAATAAGAAGTCAGCTATTAATTGGATTGTTGTTCCAGGATAGTAATACTTGTTTTTCCCTTTCTGTTTTCAAGGTTAGCTCTTTATCTTTGGCTTTAAATAGTTTTATTTTGATGTGCCTTAGCATGGAATTCTTTGTGTTTATTCTGCATTGTGTTCATTGAGCATCTTGTGTCTGCAAATTTTTGTCTTTCATCAAATTTGGGAACTTTTTGGCCATTAGATCTTCAAACATTTTCTCTGTTCCATTTCTCCTTTCTTGTATTTCATCTACACTTATGTTGGATCACATAATATCTCACAGGCCACTAAAGCTCTTTTTTCCTCAGTCTTCTTTTCTCTCTGTTCTTCAGCTTGGCTAATTTGTTTTGATTTAGTTTAGGTTCATTTACTCTTTCCTCTGTCATCTCCATCTGGATGCTAATTCTAAGCAGTGATTTTTTAAAAATTATGCTTTTTCTATAATTTTCATTTGGCTCATTTTTAATGGTTATATTCCTGTTCTGAGATTTTCCATTTTTTGGCCAAGATTTTTATTCATTGAAAATATTTTACTTGAGACTAGTTATAATAGCTTCTTTAAAATCCTTGTCTGCTAGTTGCAACATTGGTTCGTCTCAGAGTCTTTTAGATGGATTTTTTCCCCCTTGGAATGTTTTGTTTTCTTGCTTCATTGTATGTCTTAGTACTTTTGGATTGTATTTTGAACATTGTGCACATTGGGATGTGGAGATTCTGTCTAGATACTGTCCAGATTCTGTTGATTTTCTCCAATAAGTATTGTTTCCTTTGTTTTAGAAAGTAATTTTCTTGGCTGGGCTTGCATTTCAAGCTGTTTCTTGATGGCAGCTCTGTTCTCAATTGAGATATTTTGTCTATAAGTGAGCTCCTTTTGCTCAAGTGTATTAAGGGTTAGTCAGAGATGTGGGTAGGCACATTCTGGGATCTCCTTTCCGGATCTTTCCTTTTGAAGGTTTCCTATTCCTGTCATTTTTCCTCAACTTAACTTTTTCCCAGCTTAAAAGGACTACAACTTTCCCCCGGGTGCCCTGGCCACTGCTGGATGCACAGCATAGATAGAACTTAGCTCAAAGCTAAAAGCCTAGGAGACGGAAAGTTACTTGCATAGCTCCCTGTTTCCGTCCTGCAAGTAAGCATGACCTCCCCACCAGAGTTTCTGTTTACTTTCTAATACTTTCAGGTGATTTCTTTTTAAATTGTGTTCACTTTTGTAGTTGCATTCTTGCAGGTGTGGGGAGGTTCAGTAGGGTCTTTGTCATCAGTCTTAGAAGCAGGAACCTTTGTTCTTTTTACCTGTCCTCAGAAGCCATCTGTTATGATTCTCGTTCTACCTTACAAGCCATTTTTTATGAGTTTTTTCTGCTAGTGCCTCTTCATTTCCCTGTATCTCAGATTTGGGGATATCCCAGAGTGCAGTCTTTATTCTTTTTTTTTAAATCTCTACAGATTTTCTGGGGCACGAGTCAGGCCAAATCCGTGCTCATTCATTTGCATACTGTCAGTGGTTGCTTTGGGACTGCAACAGCAAAACTGAGTAGTTGCAACAGAGACCTTATGGCCCACAGAGCTTTAGATATTTACTATATGACCCTTCGTAGAAAAAAGTTGTCAAGTCCTGTTCTAGGTGATCTCATCCAGTCAGAGATTTAAGTGCATTTACACACTGATGTCTTCTAAATTTCTTATTCCCAGCTTCAAGCTTTTGTGTGGACTTCAGGCTCATAAATCCAATAACCTACTTACCTTCTTCACTTGCATATAATAGGCTTGTAAACTTTGATATGTCCTAAACTAAACTCTTGATATTTCCCCTACATTGTGCTCCTCCCCCAATCTTGTCCAATGGCAATTCCATCTTTCCAGCTATTCAGGCCGAAACTCTTGAGAGTTATCCCTGACTTCTCATTTTTCCTTATCTCACATCTGTCTGTAAGGAATTCGTGTTGTCTTTACCTTCAGAATATACCTGTAATCTGACCACTTCTCTACATCCTCAGCTACTGTTCCCCTACTCCAAGCTACTATCATCTCTTGCCTAGACTATTCCAGTAGACTCCTAATTGTTCTCCTTCTGGCTGTGCATGATTATTGTTTAATTCAGCACAGCAGCAAAAGAACAGTACTTTAAAAACCTGAGTCAGATTGTTTTACCCCACTGTTCAAAACTTTCAGGTAGATTTTCATCTTACTCAGAATAAAATCCAGAGTGCTCGTGATAATCTTTGAAGTCACACATGTTCTTGCCACTGGTTGCCTCTCTGCCATTTCCTACCTTTCTCCCCCTTGCTATCTTCCCTCAAGCCACATGACCTTCTTGCCATTCCTTGAAAAGCTGAGCATGATACCATCTCCTGGTATTTGTACTTACTATTCTCTCTGCCTGCAGTGTTGTAACTGTCTTTACGACTTACTCCCTCACTTTATTCAGGTCTCACAAAAATATACCTTTTCTGAGGTTTTCCCTGACCACTATATCTAAAACAGCACAAGTGTGAACACATATACACATATATGACCATGAACATTTATGACTATATGACATATATATTCGTTTGTTTTTCCCAACTAGAATGTAAGCTCTATGAGAGCAGGGAGCTTTGTCTGTTTTGTTCTTCACAGAACATCACAAAATATACTATACGTCTGAAATTGTACCTAGCACATTATAGAGTTTGATAAATTAGTTGAATTGATGAATGTGTGAGTGAGCAATCACCATTCTAGCCAAGTTGCTTTACTTGCAGTTTCTAGAATATATGACTCTTTTTCCACTCTGCTTCTTATTCCTTCTATTGAGGAACTCTCCTTTACTATATTCCTAATCTTATCGTACAAGATTTAGCTTAAATGTTACCTCTGTTAAGTTTTTCATCTTAGTGCTCACAACATTGTTTCCCTTTTTGTGCTCACAACACTGATTATAATTTTTTATTGCCAAAAACACTTTAAGTTTCTAGAAGGCTAAAAACTGATTTATATTTCTGTTTTATCTCATGCACATTGCCCATAATAGTAGGCGTATAGTAAATACATGTTGAATCACCAGCTGTTTTTAGGAGGAATGAAGTGAGAACATAATAGCATAATTTGAAAAGGTAGTGATTATTTAGATAGCTGGATCTTAGTCTTCCTGGTTAGAGTCCAAATACTAGTGTGTGTATATCTTTTATTTGTAAATAACAGAAACTTAACTTCAGTAGCCACAGGTAATCTAGATATAGCGTGAGAATGCAGTGGCAGGAGGGAAAATAGGAATTTCAAAAATGCCAAGACCATTAAATGGAGAAAGGATAATCTCTTCAACAAATCGTGCTGGAAAAACTGGATATCCACATGCAAAAGAATGATGTTGGACTCTTACCTCACACCATATACAAAAATTAACTCAGAATGAATTAAAGACCTAAATGTAGACCTAAATCTATAAAAGTCTTAGGAGAAAACAGAGGAAACATTTTCTGACATCTGATTTGGCAAGGATTTCCTAGTTATGAAACCAAAGCACAAGCAATAAAAGTAAAAATAGACAAATTGGACTACAAAATGAAAAACTTCTGTGCATCAAAGGACACAACAGAGTGAAAAGGCAGCCTATAGAATGGGAGAAAATATTCGCAAGTTATATATTTGATAAGAAGTAAATATCCAGAATATATAAAGGATTTGTATAACTCAACAACAACAAAAACCCCCCTAACAACCCAATTTTAAAATGGGCAAAGAACTGTAGCTGGTGCGGTTGCAAGTGCTGCCTCCTGACTGATGGACAACTGGCACAGCCCATTACAACATCTGCAGCACAACAACACAACACTCAGGAAAGAGAAAACCGTGGCATGACCTCAACTACTGCCATCGCCTGCATCACCCTGGCTAACTAGAAGGCCTTGAGTCTTTTCATGTACCCAGTACATTACTACTACTGCTGGCATTTGAGAAAGGCAACACACTAAGGCTCTTTATAACCGAGGAAGTCTCAATCTACGTCACTTCCCTCCCACCCCCATCGGTGCTGCTGCTGGTACCTGCTACTGGGAGACTAGAGGACAGGTTATATCACTGAATCTATTGCAGACATTCCCCAGCACCAGCCTGGAGCATGGCAGCTTCATTGGGCAACTAGACCCAGCGGAGCAGCAGGATTCACAGTATGGCCCTCAGGGACTGCTGCTCCTAGGGGAAGGGAGTGAGTGAGTGAGCCACATTAAGGGAGTACCCCTTGGGACAAAGGAAACTAGACTGCAGGACTTGAATCCATGAATTTTCTACTTGTGGGAAGTTTCTTTCAGCAGAGGCACAAGTGCACTTCTTGGCTTCTTGGCTTGGTAGAGAAAGTGCAGCTCTACCTTAACAGTCAGGCAGTCCTGGTGCTCCTGAAGGGTGTTGGAGAAGGAGATTACTTCTCCCTCTTGCCCACCACTGCAAACATAGCTACAGCTTCTCATAGGGAGCTCATTGCGGGTGCCTGTTTAGACAACATTTCTGGAACATTTCAGGGTGACTACATCCACATAGGAGGAGTGCCTTCCAGATTCAGGCTTGCATGAGAGGTAGAGTGACAACTCCTTTGTATGTGGAAAATCAGCATTCCTGCAGATGAAAAGATGCGCCTGTTTGTGATCTCAATAGCTGGAACACTGGGGCAAGAGTGTGATTGAGAGGCAGATTGCTTTCCTGCTGACTTGGAAGAGTTGTGGTGGCCCCCTCACCCCCAAAGAAGACCTCAGTGCATTTCACTGAGAGCTTCCCCAGCCACTTCTGTCAAGGCTGGGACCTCTGCCCACCACATTGCAGTATTGCATTTACCCACCTGCCTTTGCTGCAGCCAGTTTTTACCCATGGGTGCCTCCTACTGGCATGAAGCCTGAACTGTTTAACCCAGTGAATAAAATACTGGGGAAAAAAAATTTTAAAAGTGCACACCACTGGGGAACAAGATAAGCTTCATGAGACCTCTGCCATTCCAGCCCCACAGGGGACAGTGAACCTTCTCACACACTGTATTAGTTTGTTCTTGCATTGCTATAAAAATACTACCCGAGACTGGGTAATTTATAAAGAAAAGAGGCTTAATTGGCTCATGGTTCCACAGCCTGTTCAGGAAGCATGGCATGGGAGGCCTGAGGAAACTTACAGTTGTAGTGGAAGGTGAAGGAGAAGCAGGCATATCCTATATGGCTGGAGCAGGAGGAAGAGAATGAAGGGGAAGTGCTACACACTTTGAAACAACCAACTTTCATGAGAACTCACTATCACAAGAACAGCAAGGGGGAAATCTGCCCCCATGATCCAATCACCTCCCGCCAGGCTCCTCTTCCAACATTGGGGATTACAGTTCAACATGAGATTTGGGCAGGGACACAAATCCAAACCATATCACACACCCAGCACATTTCTCCTGCAACCAGCGTCTGGCAAAGCCATCACACAAAGACTCTACCTAACCAGGAACTCATACAGAGTCTTCACCACTGAAAGCACCCAGAGCTGAAGCTAAGTGACAGTAAGCTACAAACACTTAAGTCACATCCTCAAGGTGGAGAAAAGGAAATTTTTAAAAGAACCCAGTACGATAAAAAATAAATTCAAAAAGAGTTAGAAGAAATAGTCTGCCCACATGAGAAGGAACCAGAAAACTAATTCTGGCAATATGAAAAAACAAGGAGAGTCACCTCCAGGAGATCACACCACTTCTCCAGCAGTGGATCCAAATTAAGATGAGATCTTTGAAATACCAGATAAAGAATTCAAAAGGTTGATTATTAAGTTACTCCGTACCAGATAAAGAATTCAAAAGATTGATTATTAAGTTACTCAAGGAGATACAAAAGAACAGAAAGGTGAAAACCAACGTAAATTTAAAAAACAATTCAGGATATGAATGAAAATTTTCTAAATTGATATTTTAAAGAAAAACCAACCAGAACTTCTGAAAGTGAAAGACATATTTAGGGAACTACAACATGCAGTGGCAAGCTTTAACAATAGATTAGACCAAATAGGAAAAAGAATTTCAGAGCTCAAAGAGAAGGCTTTTGAATTAGCCCAGTCAGATAAAATTTAAGACAAAATAATTAAAAGAAATGAGCAAAGTCATCCAGAAATAGGGAATTATATAAAATGGCCAGACTTAACAATTATAGGTATTACTGAGAGAATAAAAAGCAAAAAAAAAAAAAAAGAAAAGAAAACTTATTTAAGGGAATAATTAAGGAAAACTCCCTGGCCTTGTTAGAGATTTAGACATCCAAATACAAGAAGCTTAAATAACTCCTGGGAAGTTCATTGCAAAAAGGACATCACCAGGGCATATAGTCATCAGGCTATCTAAAGTCTGCATGAAGGAAAGAATTCCTAGAGCAGTTAGACAAAAGTGTCAGGTAACCTGTAAAGGAAAACAGACTAACAGCAGACTTCTCAGCAGAAACCTTACAAGCCAGAAGGGATTGGGGTCCTATCTTTAGTCTCATTAAACAGAATAACATCCAGCAAAACTAAGTTTCATAAATGACGGAGAAATAAAGTCTTTCTCAGACAAGCAAATGCCAAGGGAATTTGTCCGTACTAGACTAGCCCTACAAGAAATGCTAAAAGGAATTCTAAATCTTGAAACAAAAAGTTGATGCACATCAGAATAGAAATTTCTAAAGGCATAAATTTCACAAGGATTTCATATAACAATAATACAGTGAAGAAAACAGTCACTAGGTAACAATATGATGATCTGTTTAAAAGATACAGATTGGCAGAATGGATAAAAAATTGCAAACCAAGTATCTGCTGTCTTTAGAAGACACACATAACACAAAGATTCTTACAGACTCAAGGTAAAGGGATGGAAGAAGATATTTCACACAAGGTGAAATCAAAAGCAAGCAGAAGTAGCCATTATATCAGATAAAACAAACTATAAAAGCAACAGCAGTAAAAAAAAAAAAAAAAAAAAAAGACAAAGAAGGTCATTATATAATTCAACAAGAAAATGTTACAGTCCTAAGCATATATGCACCTAACTTTGGAGCTTCCATGTTTGTAAAGCGATTACTGCTAGACCTAAGAAAAGAGACAGACAGCAACACAAAAATAGTTTGGGACTTCAACACTCCACTGGTGACAGTAGACAAATCATTGAGGCAGAAAGTCAACAAAGAAACAGTGGAGTTAAACTACACTGTAGAACAAATAGATCTAACATATTTATAGAACATTCCACCCAGGAACCGCAGAATAAACATGATTCTCAGCAGCACACACAACATTCTCCAAGGTAGATCACATGATCGGCCTCAATACTTTTTTAAAAATCGGAATTATATCAGGTATCTTCTCAGATCACAGCAGAATAAAACTAGAACTCAATTCTAGAAAGAATCCTCAAAACTATACATAGACATAGAAATTAACAATCTGCTCTTGAATGATGTCTGGGTTAACAATGAAATAAAGATGGAAATTTAAAAATTTTTTGCAGTGAATGATAACAGTGAAACAAGTTTTCAAAACTCCTGGGATACAGCAAAAGCAGTGCTAAGAGGAAATGTATAGTGCTAAACACCTACATCAAAAAATATGAAATATTATAAATTGACAACCGAATATCACACCTCAAGGAACTAGAGAAACAAGAACAAATCAAACCCAAAGCTAGCAGAAGAAAAATAACAGAGATCAGAGCATAATTAAATGAAATTGAAACAAAAAAATACAAAATATCAATGAAACAAAAAACTGGTTCTTTGAAAACATAAGCAAAATTGATAAACTACTCGCTAGATGAACCAAGAAAAGAA
The DNA here is from genome assembly GCF_003255815.1 of Theropithecus gelada. Lineage (NCBI taxonomy): Eukaryota > Metazoa > Chordata > Mammalia > Primates > Cercopithecidae > Theropithecus > Theropithecus gelada. Next base: position 149,781,461 of record NC_037672.1, read on the forward strand.
CAGAGAAGATTCAGATAATCTCAATTAGAAATAAAAATGGAGACATTACAGCTGCTACCACACAAATACAAAACATCATTCGAGACTACTTTGGAAACCTGTTATGCATACAAACTAGAAAATCTAGAAGGATTAGATACTTTCCTGGAAGCATACAACCCTTCAAGCTTGAATCAAGAAGAAATAGAAATTCTGAACACATCAAGAACAAGCAGTGAGATTGATTCAGTAATTTAAAAAAAGTAAAATAAAACTGCCAATTTTAAAATGCCCACAGCCAGATGGAGACACAGCTGAATTCTGCCAGATATTCAAAGAATTGATACCAATTCTGGCTGGGCACAGTGACTTATGCCTGTAATCCCAGCCCTTTGGGAGGCCAAGGCAGAGATCACTTGAGGTCAGGAGTTTCAGACCAGCCCAGCCAACATGGTGAAACCCTGTCTTTACTAAAAATACAAAAATTAGCTGGGTGTGTGGCGTGTGCCTGTAGTCCCAGCTACTTGGGAGGCTGAGGCGGGAGAATCACTTGAACCCAGGAGGCGGAGGCTCCAGTGAGCTGAGATCACACCACTGCACTCCAGCCTGGGCAACACAGCAAGGCTCCATCTCAAAAAAAAAAAAAAAAAAAAAAGAAAAAAGAAAAAGAATTGGTACCAATTCTACTGAAATTTTTCCAAAATATTGAGAGGGATGGATTGCTCCCTAAGGACATAACAAAAAAGAAAACTGCAGACCAATATACCTGATGAACATAGGTGTAAAAATTCTCAACAGAATATTAGCAAACTGAATCCAATAGCACATCAAAAAAATAATTCCCCATGAGACTAGGTGCAGTGTCTCCCACCTGTAATCCCTGCACTTTGGGAGGCCAACGTGGGTAGATCACTTGAGGCCAGGAGTTCCAGACCAGTCTGGCCAACATGGTGAAACCCCCTCTCTACTAAAAATACAAAAATTAACTGAAAGTGTTGGTGCAGGCCTGTAATCCCAGCTACTCGGGAGGCTGAGGCAGGAGAATCGCTTGAACCCAGGAGGTGGAGGTTGCAGGGAGCCGAGATCATGCCACTGCACTCCAGCCTGGGCGACAGAGCAAGACTCTATTTAAAAAAAAAAGTAAAAAGGTAATTCCCCATGATCAAGTGAGTTTCTTTCCAGGGATGCAGAGATGGTTCAGCATATGCAAGTCAATAAATGTGATTCGTCATATGAACAGAATTAAAAACAAAAACATATGATCATCTCAATATATGCAGAAAAAGCATTTGATAAAATTCAGCATCCCTTTATGATAAAAACCCTCAACAAACTAGGCATAGAAGGAGCATACCTCAAAATAAAGCCATATGTGACACACTCAACAGCCAGCATCATGCTGAACAAGGAAAAGTTGAAAGTAATCCCCCTAAGAACTGGAACAGGGAAGGATGCCCGCTTTCACTGCTTCTATTCAACATATTATAGTACTAGAAGTCCTAGCTAGAGCAATCAGGCAAAACAAAGAAACAAAGGGCATCCAAATTGGAAAAGAGGAAGTCCAGTGATCTCCGTTTGCCAATGATTGGATACCTAGAAAACCCTGAGGATTCTTCCAGAAGACTCTTCAATCAGATAAATGAATTGAGTAGTCTCAGGTTACAAAATCAATGTACACAAAATAGTAGCACTGCTATACACCAACAACAACCAAGCAGAGAATCAACTCAGTAACTCAATTCCTTTTACAATTGGTGTGTGTGTATATATGTGTGTGTGTGTGTATATATATGTGTATGTATATGTGTGTGTGTACATATGTGTGTGTATATATGTGGGTGTGTATATATGTGGGTGTGTATATATACACACGTGGGTATATATATACACACCCACATATACATATACATGCACACACTTAACCAGGGAGGCAAAAAATCTTCACGAGGAGAACTACAAAACACTGCTGAAAGAAATAATAGATGACACAAACAAATGAAAATACATTCCATAAGAATCTGTATTCTGAAAATGACCATACTGCCCAAAGATTTGATGAAATTCCTATCAAAATGTCAGCATCATTTTTCACAGAATTAGAAAAAAAAAATCCTAAAATTCATACAGAACCAAAAAAGAGCCCAAATAGCCAAAGTCCTAAGCAAAAGGAATAAATCTAGAGGCATCACATTACCCCACTTCAAACTATACTATAAGGCTATGGTAAACCAAAACAGTGTGGTACTGGCATAAAAGTAGGTACATAGAATAATAGAACAGAATAGAGAACCCAGAAATAAAGCCAAATACAACCAACTGATCTTTGACAACGCATGCAAAAACAGAGTAGGGAAAGGACACACTATTCAATAAATGGTGCTGAGGAAATTGGATAACCACGTGTAGAAGAATGAGACTGGACCCTTGCCTGTCACCACATACTCAGTTAACTCAAGATGGATTAAAGACCTTAAGATCTGAAACCATAAACATTCCAGAAGAAAACCTAGCAAAAACTCTTCTGGACATTGGCCTAGGCAATGACCAAGACCCAAAAGCAAATGCAACAAAAACAAAGATAAATAAATGCGACCTAACTAAACAAAGCTTCTGCACAGCAAAAGAAATAATCATCAGAATAAACAGACAACCTACAGAATGGGAGAAAATATTTGCAAATTATGCATCAGACAAGGAACCAATATCCAGAATCTACAGGGAACAAGTAATTCCATTAAAAAGTGGGCAAATGACATGAACAGACATTTCTCAAAAGAAATATACAAATGGCCAACAAACATGAAAAAATGTTCAGCAGCACTAATCTTCAGGGAAATGCAAATTAAAACCACAGTGAGATACCGCCTTACCCTACCCAGAATGGCCATGATTAAAAAGTCAAAAGACAGTAGATGTTGACATGGATGTGATGAAAAAGGAATGCTTATACGTTGCTGGTGATAAAACAGTATCTAGAGATCTCAAAGAAGTAAAAGTAGGTCTACTGTTTAACCCAGCATTCCCATTACTGGGTATCTACCCAAAGGAAAAGAAGTCATTATATCAAAACTGCACATAGGTGTATTGCAGCACAGTTCGCAGTTGGAAAGTTATGGAGTCAACCTCAGTGCCCAACAACCAATGAGTAGATAAAGAAAATGGGGTTTATATATACCATGGAATAGTACTTAACAAAAAATGAAATAATACCTTGCAACGACTTGGATAGAACTGTAGGCCATTATTCCAAGTGAAGTAACTCAGGAATCAAAAACCAGATACCACATGTTCTCACTTACAAGTGGGGACTTAGCTGTGGGTACACAAAGGCACACAGAGTGGCATAATGGACATTGGAGACTCAGAAGAGGGGGAAGGTGGTGGAGAGTGAGGGATAAAAAACTATAGGGTACAATGTACAGTACTCGGTGATGGGTGCACTAAAACCTTAGACTTCCCTACTGCCTACTTTATCCATGTAACCAAAAACCACTTGTACCCCTAAAGCTATTGAAATAAAAAGTTTTATTTAAAAAACTAGAATTACAGTATGATCTAGTAATACTACTTCTGGGCATATATCCAAAAGAGTTGAAAGCAGGATCTTGCAGGATCATTCACACCCATGTTTGTAGCAGCACTGTTCACAATAGCTAAACGTTTGAAGCAACCCAACTATCCATCATGGGATGAATGGATACATATATGTGGTATATACATACAAGAAAATATTACCCAACCTTAAAATGGAAGAAAATTTTGACACATGCTACCACATGGATAAACCTTGAAGACGTTATGTTACATGAAATAGCCAGTCACGAAAAGATACTGTACAATTCCACTTACCTAGAGTAGTCAAATTCATAGAAACAAGTAGATAGTGGTTGCCAGATGCTGTGGGGAGGTGGAAAATGGAGGGCAATTTAATGGGTTATAGTGTTTCAATTTTACTAGATGAAAAAGTTTTGGAGATTGATTGCGTAACAATGTGAATATACTTAACAGTACTGAACTATACACATAGGTTAAGATGGTAATTTTTATGTTACGTGTTTTTTACAATAATTTTTAAAAAGAATCTAGGAACAATTCTTTCATAAGGTCATAATTTAGAAGCAGTAGCAGATTTAGACAGCATTATTACTGTTTTTAATGAATCAACTTTATTTTCAAGAGCAGTTTTCACAGCAAAATTGAGGAGAAAGCACAGGGAGTTTGCCTGTAGCGCCTGTTCCCATGCATGCGCAACTGTCGACATCCCTCGCTAGAGTGGTACATTTGTTACAATTGATGACCCTACATTGACACATCATCACCCCAAGTTCATACTTTACCTTAGGGTTCACTCTTGGTGTTGTACACTATGGATTTTGACAAATGTATAATGACATGTATCTGCCACTGTAGTATACAGAAAAGTTTCTCTGCCCTAAAAACCCTGTGTTCAGCCTGTTCTTCCTTCCTCACTAATTTCTAGCACCCTCTCATCTTTTTATTGCCTCTATAGTTTTACCCTTTTCAGAACGTCATATAGTTGGAATTATACAGTATGTAGCCTTTTCAAATTGGTTTTTTTTGTTTGTTTGAGACAGCATTTTGCTCTGTTGCCCAGGCTGGAGTACAGTGTTGTGATCTTGGCTCATAGCAGCCTCTACTCCTGGGCTCAAATGATCCTCCCACCCCAGCCTCCCAAGTAGTTGAGACTACAGGGATGCAGCAGCACACCCAGCTAATTTTTGTGTTGTTTGTAGAGACAGGGTTTCACTGTGTTCCCCAGGCTGATCTCAAACTCCTGGGCTCAAGCGATCCGCTGCCTCAGCCTCCCAAAGTGTTGGGATTACAGACATGAACCACTGCACTTGGCCTGGGTTCTTTCATTTAGTAATTTGCATAAATTTCCTCTGTGTCTTTTTGTGACTTAATAGCTTATTTACTTTTAGTGCTAAATAATCTTCCATTTATATAGGTACCACATTTTATCTGTTCACTGAAGGGTCTCTTGATTGCTTCCAAGTTTTGGCAATTATAAATTGTTATAAATAAATAAGGCTGCTGTAAACATCTGTGTGTAAATTTTTCTGTGGTTAAGTTTTCAGTTCATTTGGGCAAATACCAAAGAGCACAATTGGTGAATCATATGTAAGAGTATGTTTAATTTTGCAAGAAACCGCCACACTGTGTTCCATGGTGGCTGTACCATTTTGCATTCCTCCTAGCAGTGAGTGAGAGTTCCTGTTGCTTCACATCCTTGTCAGCATTTGGTGTTGTCAGAGTTATGGAATTTGGCCATTCTAATAGGTTTTTTATAGTATCTCGTTGTTTTAATTTGCAATTCCCTTATGACATACGATGTTGAACGTCTTTTCGTATGCTTACTAGCCATCTTTACATTGTCTTTGATGAAACATCTGTTTGATAAAACATCGGATCTTTTGCCCATTTTTAGTTGGGCTGTTTTCTTAATGTTAAGTATTAAGAATTCTTTGTACAGTTTAGATAACAGTCCTTTATCAGATGTGTTCTTTGCAAATACATTCTCTCAGTCTATGGTTTGTCTTCTCATTCCTTCATATTGTTTTCTGTGGAGCAGAAATCTTAAATTTTAATGAAGTGCAGCTTATCAGTTTTTTCTTTCATGGATTATGGCATCAGTGTTTTCTTTCATGGATTAAAGTCATCACCATACCCATGGTCATCTAGGTTTTCTCCTGTGCTATCTTTACAAGCTTTATGGTTTTGCATTTTACGCTTACGTTTGTGATCCATTTTGAGTTAATTTTTATGAAAAGTGTAAGGTCTTCGTCTGGATTCATTTTTTGCAGAAATGTCCAGATACTGCTAAATGTCTCCAGGAGAGGGGAGAAATTCCTCCTTGGTTGGGAATTACTGTTATAAATAGATCAGTTTAAATGATAGTAGAAAATTCCACTGAATTTCATTTATTTTTGCATGTGGAGGTCCAGCACCAGTATTCCAGCACCATTGTGGAAAATAGTCTTTTCACCATTGCATTGCCTTTCCACTTTGTCAGTGATAGTTGACTACATTAATGTGGGTCTGTTTCTGGGCTCCCTATTCCACTGACCTATTTGTTCTTTCACCAATACTACATTGTCTTGATTACTGTAGCTTTCCATCTAGTCTTGAAGTCTGGTAATAGGCACAGAATTATTTTGATAACACTTGTCAACTAAAGTTTGTGGATTTTTAAGCTAGTGATCTGTTACCAACCTAATTCTACTCTGCCCTGTGCTCTCCTTTGTCTTTGCAGTCCTCCAGTTGGAAAAATAGAGCTGCCATAGTTGAATTAACAACCAAGCTTGGCTTTCTGTAATTTTTTTTTTTCCCAATTATAAGTGGTGTTCTACCATAACACTATTTAAGAGGCAAGGATAGTGCCTGTGGTACCTATAACAAATATGTAACTCGTTTTTAATTAAGAAGTTTAGGTTAAGTGAAGTTAAAGCAGCCAGATGGAATTTTAAAATTATATATGTATTCTGTTTATTATACAAGTATTTGGTAGGTTGCAATGATAAAAAATATTAAAACGGTGGCTTGTACTATAAACATGAATACAGTCTTTATGATTTGGTATTAGTTATACGCTTTTTTTCTTCTTTTGTTTTAGGAGTCTACCATGGCTCAAGAATCTCCCAAAAATTCAGCAGCAGAAATTCCAGTGACTAGTAATGGAGAAGTTGATGACTCTCGTGAACACGGCTTTAATAGGGTAAGAACACTTTTCTTTCTCTTAATGCAAAGAATCTTGATAAGCCTTTAAATGTTGAGATGAAAGTAATAGACAAAATATAATATAGGATTGTTTTCTTAGATTGGCTTCAGTCAGGAATCTAATGTTATTATATAGGGATGACAAGGAAGGCCATTTTAATAGTTTGTCAAGATTAAGCTCCAGGCCAGTAAACTATTAGGTTTTGGTTTATCTTCAGTAATTGATCAGCACAAGAGTATGTCTGATGATTTTGGTATCTAACTTTATAAGACTACTTAATTCTGTTTGTAAAAAAAGATTATCCTTTTAAAATTGGCACTAATATCTTTTCTATATGTATGTCATTTAGTACATAATTTCCAAATAGCCACTTCTGATTTTGCTGTTCATTTTCTAAAGTGCCATGCTTGACTCAGTGGAAAATGGTATTCGGGGTTCATTTAATTTTGATCTGTCTGTCAGTTGAAATTTAATTTTAGTGCATTTTAATTGGAACACCATGGGTTTGAAGATAATCTGGGTTCAAATTTCAGCTATGCCACATTTCTAGCAGTATAACCTTGTGCCAGTTATTTAATCTCTTCAGATTTTTGTTTTCTAATCTCTGTAATGAATATCTTATTTACTTTCATGAAGATATTAATATTAAATGAGATAAGTAATATGTCTAATATAGTCATAGAAATGATAGTGATGGTTATTTCTGGAGATACTTGCATTAAACATTCCTTTTTATGACATTTGATATAAGTGTACAACTTTAAAAATAGAGTTTTCATATTTTTGAAAAAGTAGTGGTTGAAATGTACTTAAATTATTGTGTAGTTTAGATAGTACTCTTTACTCCATATGTTTAAGAATAAAATATTTTAGTTTAGCAGAAGGTGATAACTTAAATCAGGATTTCTCAGTCTTAGCACTGTTGACATTTTGGGCCAAATTATATTTTGTTGGGGGGTCTATTGGCCTACGCATTGTAGGATGGTTAGCACATCTCTGGCCTCTTCCTACTATTTAATAGATGCCAGTAGTACCCTGCAGTTACGACAAACAAAAATGTCCAGATATTGCTAAATGTCTCCAGGAGAGGGGAGAAATTCCTCCTTGGTTGAGAATCACTGTTATAAATAGATCAGTTTAAATGATAGTAGAAAATGTTATAAATAGATCAGTTTAAATGATAGTAGAAAACTGAATTTCATTTATTTTTGCATTAACAATCTTTTGAAAGGACCTAGTATGTCTTCAAGCTTAAGGTTTATTTTAATGGCAAGTGCTTTAACTTGGTTTCTGAGCACTGTGGTCCAGCATGGTGTGACTCATAGAACCAAGAGACTTTTAAATTCTGAGCACACAAAAGAAATTTTCATTTCAGATTTTAGTCTTTCCAAGACATACCTGCATAATAAGAAACTTAAGTTAGCATCATTAGACTATACCAATTACTTTATAAACTTGTATTAATTTTAATACTAATTATGCCAAGATTCAAGTTAATGATTTCTTCATCTTATTTTTGGTAACAACTCTTTTTGCAAACTTACTATGCAAATATTTACTATCTGCTCTGTACCAGGTACTGGGAATATACAGTGAACAAAAATATCTGTCATCAGGTAGTTGATATTTTAAAAGACAATCTGATGAAAGCTAAGGACCTTTATCCAAGAATAATGCAATAATACATAGAAAATGTTGCATTCATGGTTAGGGAAGTCACTTGCCATCGTAAGCCTGTTTTTCTTCTTCCTGTTCTTCTTTATTGAGGTATAGCTTCTACACAGCAAAAAGCACAAATGTTAAGTGTACCACTCAAGAGAACTACCGCTCAGATAAAGATGTAGAACATTTCCAGGACCTCAGAAGGCTTCCTTATGCCCTGTAGGCAATACAATTCACCCCATCCTGGGATAAACACATTAACCTAACTCTATAATCATAAATTGCTTTCAGCTATTCCTGAACTACCTGTCAGTGGAATCATACCTATCAGTGGAATCATACAGTGTGTACTCTTTTTCAACTGGCTTTCACTCAACATTATGTCCGTGAGATTCAGTCATGTTGTTGCTTATTGCAATTTTTTTTTTTTTTTTTTTTTTGGAAACGGAGTCTCGCTCTGTCACCCAGGCAGGAGTGCAGTGGTGCAATCTTGGCTCACTGCAAGCTCTGCCTCCCTGGTTCACGCCATTCTCCTGCCTCAGCCTCCCGAGTAGCTGGGACTACAGGCACCCACCACTACACCCAGCTAGTTTTTTTGTGTTTTTAGTAGAGACAGGGTTTCACTGTGTTAGCCAGGATGGTCTCGATCTCCTGACCTCGTGACCCGCCCGTCTCAGCCTCCCAAAGTACTGGGATTATAGGCTTGAGCCACCACGCCCGGCCGGCAGTTTTTGAATTTTTTTTAAATTTTTACTCTAAGTTCTGGGATACATATGCAGAACATGCAGGTTTGTTACATAGGTATACATGTGCCATAGTGGTTCGCTTCACCTATCAAACCATCATCTTGGTTTTAAGCCCTGCATGCATTAGGTATTTGTCCTAATGCTCTCCCTCCCTTTGCCCCCCACCCCCTGAGTATTTCAGTGTTTTAAATTGTAGTATAGTTTTCCAGTGTGTTAATATACCACATTCTTCAGCTGATGGTTATCTAGGTTGTTTCCAGTTTATGGCTATTATGAATAAAACTGCTGTGACCATTCTTGTACAGATTTTTTGGTGTACTTGATTATTTGTTTCTGTTGGGTACGTACCCAAGAGTGAAATTGCCAAGTCACAAGTATATAAATGTTTGGCAAATAGTTGGACCAGTTAACAACACCAGCAATGAATGAGAGTTCTAGTTGTTCCACATCCTTACCAGCTCTTCATATTGTCATACATTTCAATTTTAGTCATTCTTATGGAGGCATAATGGTATCCCATTGTGGTTATAAAATGCAGTTCCCTGATGACTATGATGTTGAGCACATTTTCGTATTCTTATTAACTATTGGAGATTGTCTTTTATAAAGTACTTTTCCAAGACTTTTGCCCATTTCTCTACTGGGTGTGTGTCTTTTTTCTAATCTCTTTGTAGCAGTTCTTTGTATATTCTGGGTATATGTCATTTGTTTGGATGTATATATGCAAGTGTCTTCTTCCAGTCTGTGTCTTGTTTTTGTACTCTATTAATGGCATCTTTTGATGAACAGAAGTTGTTAATTTTAATGAAGTCCAATTTCTCAATGTTTCCTTCTGTAGTAATTTTTATGTCCCATTTAATAAATCTTTGCCTACTTCAGTATCTTGAAGACACTTTGTTTCTTCTAAAAGTTGTGTTGTTGTGTTTTTCACAGCATGGTCTGTGATTCATCTTGAATTAGTTTTTGTGTATGATGTGAAGTAGGGACCAAGATTTTTCTTCCCCTCATGTAAATATTCAGTTGATCAGCACTGTTTATTGAAAAGACTGTTCTTTCTAGCCATATGCAAAAAAAAATTAAATTGGATCCTTAACTTACACCATACACAAAACTAACTCAAAATGGATTAAAGGCCTAACTGTAAGACCTGAAATTATAAAACTTCTAGAAGAAAACACAGGGGAAAAGCTCCATGACATTGGTCTTAGCAATGATTTTTTGATATGACATCAAAAGCACAGGCAACAAAAAAATAAACAAGTGGGACTACGCTAAACTAAAAACTTTCTGCACAGCATAGGAAACAATCAACAAAATGAAAGGGCATCCTATGGAATGGAAGAAAATATTTGTAAACCATATATCTGATAAAGTTAATATCATCATAAAGTGATGCTGGATTTTGTCAAATGCTTTTTTGGCATCTATTGAGATGATTAACTTTTGTTTTTAATTCTGTTTATGTGGTTTATCACATTCATTGACTTGCATATGTTAAACCACCCCTGCATCCCTGGTATGAAACCCACTTGATCATGGTGGATTATCATTTTGACATGTTGTTGGATTTGATTAGCTAATATTTTGTTAAGGATTTTAGCATCAATGTTCATCAAGGACATCAGTCTGTAGTTTTCTTTTTTGATTATGTCCTTTCCTGGTTTTGGTATTAGGGTGATGCTGGCTTCATAAAATGAATTAGGGAGGGTTCCTTCTTTCTCTCTCTCGTGGAATCGTATCAAAAGGATTGGTACCAATTCTTTGTTGAATTTCTGGTTGTAATTCTGCTGTGAATCTCTCTTGGTCCTGGACTTTTTTTGTTGGTAATTTTAAAATTACCATTTCAGTCTCGCTGCTTGTTATTGATCTGCTCGAAGTAGCAAATATTTCCTGATTTAAGCTAGGAAGGTTGTATTTTTCCAGAAATTTATCCACCTCTTCTAGATTTTCTAGTTTATGTGTGTAAACATGTTCATGGTAGCCTTGAATGATCTTTAGTATGTCAGTGGTGTCAGTTGTAATATCTCCTGTTTTGTTTCCTTGTGAGGTTATTTGGATTTTCTCTCTTCTTTTCTTGCTAATGGTCTGTCAATTTTATTTATCTTTCAAATAACCACCTTTTTGTTTCATTTATCGTTTGCATTTTTGTTTGTTTGTTTCAATTTCATTTAGTTCTGCTCTGATCTTGGTAATTTCCTTTCTTTTGCTGGGTTTGGGTTTGGTTTGTTCTTGTTTCTCTAGTTCCTTGAGGTGTGACCTTAGAATGTCAGTTTGTGCTCTTTCAGTTTTTTTGAGGTAGGCGTTTAGCACCTCTTTGCACTTCTTAGCACCACCTTGCTGTTTCCCAGAGGTTTTGATAGGTTAATTTCCACCTTGTTTTTTCATTTTTGACCCAATGCTCATTCAGGAGCAGGTTATTAATTTCCATGTATTTGGTATCAAAGGTTCCTTTTGGAGTTGATTTCCAGTTTTATTCCACTGTGATCTGAGAGGGTGCTTGATATAATTTCAATTTTCTTAAGTTTATTGAAGTTCATTTTATGCCTATCATATGGTCTATCTTGGAGAAAGTTCCATGCGCCATTGAATAGGATGTGTATTCTGTGGTGGTTGGATGAAATGTTCTGTATGTATCTGTTAAGTCCATTTGTTCCAAGGTATAGTTTAAATCCATTGTTTCTTTGCTGACCTTCTGTCTTGATGACCTGTCTAGTGCTGTCAGTGGAGTATTGAAATCCCTCACTATTATTGTGTCGCTGTCTATCTCATTTCTTAGGTCTGTTAGTAATTGTTTTATAAATTTGGGAGCTCCAGTGTTAGGTGCATATTTGTGTAGGATTGTGATATTTTCCTGCTAGACAAGGCCTTTTACCATTATATAATGTCCCTGTTTGTCTCTTTTAATTGCTGTTGCTTTAAAATTTGTTTTGTCTGATTTAAGAATAGCTACCCCTGCTTGCTTTTGGTGTCCATTTGCGTGAAATGCCTTTTACCATGCCTTTTCTTTAAGTTTAGCTGAGTCATTATGTGTTAGGTGAGTCTCATGAAGGCAGCAAATGCTTGGTTGGTAAGTTCTTATCCATTCTTTGGCTTTGTATCCTTTTTTTTTTTTTTTTTTTTTTTTGAGACCCTGTCTCACTCTTGTTGCCCAGGCTGGAGTGCAATGGCACAATCTTGGCTCACTGCAGCCTCCACTTCCTGGGTTCAGGTGATTCTCCTGCCTCAGCCTCCCGAGTAGCTAGGATTACAAGACACCCACCACCACGCCCAGCTATTTTTTGTATTTTTAGTAGAGATGGGGTTTCACTGTTTTGGCCAAGATGGTCTGGATCTCCTGACCTTGTGATCCACCCCCGTCGGCCTCCCAAAATGCTGGGATTACAGGCATGAGCCACTGTGCCTGGCCAGTTCTGTATCTTTTAAGTGGAGCATTTAGACCATTTATATGCAATGTTAGTATTGAAATGTGAGGTACAGTTGCATTCATTGTGCTCTTTGTTGCCTGTGTACTTTTGTTTTTTGTTTTTGCTTTTTAATGTGTATTTTTGTTTTATAGGTCCTGTATGATTTATGCTTTAAAGAGATTCTGTTTTAATGTGTTTCCAGGATTTGTTTCAAGATTTAGAGCCCCTTCCATCAGTTTTTGTGGTGGTGGCTTGGTAATGGCAGATTCTCTCAGCATTTGTTTGTCAGAAAACGACTGTATCTTTCCTTATATATGATACTTAGTTTCCCTGGGATACAAAATTCTTGGCTGATAATTGTTTTGTTTGAGGAGGTGAAAGATAGGGCCCCAGTTCATTCTAGCTTGTAGAGTTTCTGCTGAGAAATCTGTTGCTGATCTGATAGGTTTTCCTTTATAGGTTACCTGGTGCTTCTGTCTCATAGCTCTTTAAGATTCTTTCTACCCCTGGACCGGCCTGCTAGCCCATGCTCCAATATTAATGACATCGAAGGCACCCCTCTCAAGGAAATCTCAACTGCACAACCCTTACCACACCCCAATTCAGCAGGAATCAGAGCAGTCGTCGGCCAGCCTCCCCAGCAGCACTTGGGTTTTCCTGTTGAGAAGGGGGACTGAGAGATAGGATTAGCTGGATTTCCTAGGCCAACTAAGAGTCCCTAAGCCTAGCTGGGAAGGTGACTGCATTCACCTTTAAACACGGGGCTTGCAACTTAGCTCACACCCGACCAATCAGAGAGTAGCTCACTAAAATGCTAATTAGGCAAAAACAGGAGGTAAAGAAATAGCCAATCATCTATTGCCTAAGAGCACAGCAGGAAGGACAATGATTGGGATATAAACCCAGGCCTTCGAGCTGGCAGTGGCAACCCCCTTTGAGTCCCCTCCCTTTGTATGGGAGCTGTTTTCACTCTATTAAATCTTTCAACTACAGAAAAAAAAGATTCTTTCTTCGTCTTAACTTTGGATAGCCCGATGACATTGTGCCTAGGATCTTTTTGCAATGAATTTTCCAGGTGTTGTTTGTGCTTCTTGTATTTGGATGTCTAGAGCTCTAGCAAGGCTGGGGAAGTTTTCCTTGATTATTCCTCTTCCTCTATATGTTTTCCAAACTTTTAGAATTCTCCTCTTCCTCAGGAGCACCGATTATTCTTAGGTTTGGTCGTTTTACATAATCCCAGACTTCTTGGAGGCTTTGTTCATATTTTCTTATTCTTTTTTTCTTTGTCTTTGTTGGATTGGGTTAATTCGAAGACCTTGTCTTTGAGCTCTGAATTTCTTTCTTCTGCTTGTTCAATTCTGTTGCTAAGAATTTCCAGAGCATTTTGGATTTCTAAAAGTGTGTCCATAAAAGTTTCCTGAATTTTTTATTGTTTTTCCTTTATACTATCTATTTCCTCGAATATTTCTCTCTTCACTTATATCATTTTTTGAATTTCCTTGCATTGGGCTTTGCCTTTCTCTGGTCCCTCCCTGGTTAGCTTAATAACTAACCTCCTGAATTCTTTTTCAGGTAAATCAAGGATTCTTGGTTTGGATCTGTTGCTGGTGAACTTGTATGATTTTTGGGGGGATGGTGTTGAAGAGCCTTGTTTTGTCATATTACCAGGGTTGGTTTCCTGGTTCCTTCTCATTTGGGTAGGCTTTGTCAGAGGGAAGGTCTAGGGTTGAAGCTGTCGTTCAGATGTTTTTGTCCCACAGGGTGTTCCCTTGATGTAGCACTCTCCCCCTTTTCCTATGGATGTGGCTTCCTGTGAACCAAACTGCAGTGATTTTTGTCTCTCTTCTGGATCTAGCCACCCAGAGAGTGTACCTGGCTCCAGGCTGGTACTGGGGGTTGTCTACAGAGTCCTGTGATGTGAACCATCTATGGGTCTCTCAGCCATGGATACCAGCACCTATTCCAGTGGAGGTGGCAGACGGTGCAATGGGGACTCTATGAGGGTCGTTAGCTTTGGTGGTTTAATGCTGTATTTTTGTACTAACTAGTTGGCCTCCTGCCAGGAGGTGGTGCTTTCCAGAAAGCATCAGCTGTAGTAATGTGGAGAGGGACTGGTGGTGGGCACTGCCTTAGAACTCCCAAGAGTATATGCATTTGTCTTCAGCTACCAGGGTGGGTAGGAAGGTGGGGGCAGGGCTAGTTGTGTTTGAGCTCAGACTAGCAGTGGGTGGGTCTTGCTGCAGCTGCTGTGGGGGATGGGGATGAGATTCTCAGGTCACTGGAATTGTGTACCTAGGAGGATTATGGTTGCCTCTGCTGAGTCATGCAGGTTGTCAGGGAAGTGGGGGAAAGCCGGCAGTCACAGGCCTCACGCAGCTCCCACGCAAACTGAAGGGCTGTTCTCACTCCCACCGTGCCACCCCCCTAACAGCCCTGAGTCTTTTCCGAGACAGAGAGCGTGATGGGCTTGTAAACTTGACCCAGGCTACCTGGCTTCCAGCTGCGAAAGAGGGCTTGGTTCTTCCATGGCCTGTGGAGTCTGCACATTGGATTTGTGCCATCCCCCAACTTCTGGCCAGGAGGCTTCTAGCGCTGTTCAAATTGTTACAAAGTTGAGCTGGAGATTTCCCTCTCACTGTGGAGTTTTACCCCCTGCTCCTCTGGTCACCCTCCTGATGGATCCCTGTGGTGCCAGGCAGGAATGGCCTGCTAGGGGACCCAGCGAGTTCCCTGGGCCTTTCCGCTGCTTCCTCTACCCCTGTATTTCTCTTGGCTCTCTAAACTGACTCAGCTTTAGGTAAAGTCAGAAACTTCTCCCACAAACAGACCTTCAGCCTCTCCAGTGGGAGTACGTGTTTGGGAGAGGAGGCTCTCCCTTTCCCACTTCCGTAGTTGGGGCAATCACAGTATTTGGGATGTCTTCCTGGTTCTCTGGGAGCAGTCCATTTCCTTCAGGGGGTCTGTGGGTCCTCTCAGGATTGCTGGTTTGTTCTTGCAGTCGATCTGGAGCTAAATTTACAATAAAAAGTTTTATTAGAATAAAGTGAATTAAACTGCAACATACCAGTATGAGTTCTTTGCTTATTCAAAGCCAATAACTTCCTCCTTTGTGAATTTACTGATTGACTTATATTAAATTCTCTTTTTAAAGATTCCCTTGCAATTATTTTACTTCCTATTGGAAGGCAGAAAAGGAAAACATAGGTTGTGTTGGAGGTCTCTCCTTATTGAATATGAACCTTATCAATGGGCAAGCCTCCATAAAAACAATAACCTATTTCACCTCCTTAAAGAAATTCAACATCATACAAGTTAATTATTTCTGTTTGTATCTGGTCTTGTTAAAAATACACACATCAGATGACACAAACTAATGGAAAAACCTTCTGTGTTCTGGTTTGGAAGAATCAATATCATTAAAATAGCCATATTGCCTAAAGCAATCTACAGATTCAGTGCTTTTCTATCAAAGTGCCAGTATCATTTTTTTCACAGAACTAGAAAAAACTATCCTAAAATTCATGTAGAACCAAAAAAAGAGTCCAAATAGCCAAAAGGATCCTAAGCAAAAAGAACAAATCTGGAGGCATTACATTTTGCAACTTCAAACTATACTCTAAGGCTATAGTAACCAAAACAGCATGGTACTGGTACAAAAACAGACACATTGACCAATGAAACAGAAAAGAGAACCCAGAAATAAAGCATCACACCTGCAGCCATCTGATTGTTGACAAAGTCAACAAAAATAAGCAATGAGGAAAGGACTTTCTATTCAATAAATGGTGATGGAATAAATGGATAATCATATGCAGAAGAATAACACTGGACCCCAACTTTTCACCATATATAAAAAGTAACTTCAGATGGATTAAAGATTTAAAGATAAGACCTCAAACTAGAAAAATCCTAGAAGAAAACCTAGGAAACACCATTTGGACATTGACCTTGGGAAATAATTTATGAATAAATCCTCAAAAGAAGTGGCAACAAAAACAAAAATTGACAAGTAGGACCTAATTAAAGAGTTTCTGCACAGCAAAAGAAACTACCAACAGAGTAAACAGCCTACAGAATGGGAGAAAATATTTGCAAACTCTGCATCTGACAAAGGTATAATATCCAGAACTTATGAGGAACTTAAACAATTGAACAAGCAAAAAACCCCATTGAACAAATGGGCAAAAGACATGAATAGACACTTTTCAAAAGAACACATACAAGCAGCCAACAAACATATGAAAAAATGCTCATCACTAATCATCAGAGAAATGAATATCAAAACCACAATGAGATGCCATCTCACACCAGTCAGAATGGCTCTTATTAAAAAGACAAAAAATAACACATACTGGCAAGGCTGCAGAGAAAAAGGGAACACTTATACACTGTTGATGGCAATGTAAATTAGTTCAACTACTGTGGAAAGCAGTTTGGAGATTTCCTAAGGAACTTAAAACTACCATCAGACCCAGCAATCCCATGACTGGGTATATATCCAAGAGAAAATAAGTCATTCTACCAAAAAGACACATGCACTCGTATGTTCATCGGAGTGCTATTGACAATCACAAAGGCATAGAATCAATCTAGGTACCCATCAGTGGTGGATTGGGTAAAGAAAATGTGGTAGATATACATCATTAAATACTATGCAGCCATAAAAAAGAACAAAATTACGTCTTTTGCAGCAACATGGATGCAGCTGGAGGCCATCCACCTGTTTTTGTTCCTGCTGAATTAACACAGGAACAGAAAACCAAATACCTTATATTCTCACTCATAAGTGCTAGCTAAACATTGGATACTCATGGACCTAAAGATGGCAAGAACAGAAACTGGGGACAACTAGAGTAGGGAGGGAGAGAATGGGACAAAGGGTGAAAAACTATTGAATACTATGCACAGTACCTGGGTGACATTAAACACACACACACACACACACAAAGAGCATATGAGTCCTTTACATATTTAATAGTTTTGAATTAAAATAAAACTCAGCCATGTGCTTTCTTAACCCATGAGTGAAAACAGTATTTCAGAAACATCATTTGACTATTTTGAATAAATTACCCTCAAGATCTTTTAAGCATCTGTTTACCTAAATTTTGGCTTACTTTTCCCCATTTATTTTTCTGAAGAATAAATAGGAAAATTGCATTTAACTCCAAATTCATTTTTCTATTTTAATAGAGATAAAATTTATAGAGAAAATAAGTATATTAATATATTTTATAGACCAGTGAAGAGAATCTCATATGTAAAACTGGATCATAACCAAAGTTTTCTGAGGTACTTTACTTATATACATCTTTCTTTTATACTTGTTTAAAATCTTATAATGTCTTTTGTTTAATGCATAATACACTTTTAAAAGTTTAGTCTTGCATGAAATCAAGGTGGTAGGTTGTCATGTTACGTTGTCATATTACGTTGTCATAACCTGACTGACCAGCTGGTGTCACTGTGGCACAGGCAATGAAATTACAATTTTTTTTTGTTCTTGTTTGTGTTTCTCATTGCAGATGTTTGGATTTTCCATTTTACTTTCTTTCTTAGTCTGTCCTGAGAGAGGCCCTGGTTAGCTTCACACTCAACATTCACATTTGTGTAGAGATAATTTCGTCCTAGAAATCCCTTTGCTAGCAGTTTAGTCATTGCCTCGTATGTTAATGTTTTTAGATTTGTTCCTTTTTTTTTTTTTTTTGAGACAGGGTCTCACTGTGTCGCCCCCAGGCCAGAGTGCAATGGTGCGATCTCGGCTCACTGCAACCTCTGCCTCCTGGGTGCAAGTGATTCTTGTGCCTCAGCCTCCCAAATAGCTGGGACCACAGGCTGCCCGGCTAATTTTTGTATTTTTAGTGGAGACGGGGTTTCGCCATGTTGGCCAGGCTGGTCTCAATCTCTTGACCTCAGGTGATCCTCCCGCCTTGGCCCCTCAAGGTGCTAGGATTACAGGCATGAGCCACTGTGCCCGGTGTCCTCTTTTTATTAAGATGGGGCAGCAATGGCTAGACGTGGAGAGGATACTTATCTTAGTATTATCTCAGTTTTTTACAGCAAAAATATTTCTGCTTCTAAATAAATGCATTTTATTTAGAAAATAAAAATTAAAATTATTCTTAAAAGAATAATTTTATTCTTTTAAAAATTAGTCTTTTCAAAAAGATTAGTAAAATTTAATCTAAATAATTCAAGTTACTCTGATTTGTAAACTGTGTGTAGTATTTGTAATGGATGCTGTTATAGTGCTGGTCAAAATTAATTAGAAATTTGCAACTCATACCATGAGTTTAAGAGCGGAAGCAAATCATATTAACTCCACATGGTTGAAACTTCTTGTGAATTAATTTATAGTTGGTAGATTTAAAGACGTTGCCTCATTAGACCTAGTTCAAATGGAATTTTTCCTGTGGAAGGCCCAAAACAAAAATCCACAAATTTAGGGTGTTTTTACCTATGAACGCTTTCTCTAGGAAAACGTACATACACAAACCTACCAAATTTTGCATTCAGATTTAGTGAGCTTAGGACCCCCTGAACCCTGCATAAGGGTTCTCAGGTTCCCTGAGTCTTGAGAACCTCCCACCTCTAAGTTTTAAGTTAAATCACAGAGTATTCGTTCAGTAGAAGTATCTTAGAGATCTCTGAGTCTCACTATGTTATTTTACAATGGAGGAAAAAGGCCCTTGAAGTTGTTACGGAATTACCCAGTATTAATTAAATAGGTGTACCAAAAGCTTATGTGATTTGACTATAAGTGCAGTGAGTGCAAGAGCACTCTCTTTCATTACCTTACTTCCAGGGTTTGGTAACAGTTTTTGGCATGTACTACCAAAGAGGGCCTTTTAATAAATGTTTGGTGAATAAATGAATGTTTATTCATGTAAGCGAGTACGAGGACTAGAAACCAGATTTTTAGACTTCTCTGAAAAACCAGGGAAGAGATATTGTAATCTTACAGTTGATGCATCTTGTGTCCTTAATTTCGCTGCATGTGGTATTTGGGTTTGTGAGTGTGGAGTCTTTGTTGTTATTGTTTTAATTTTTAATGATTTTGTTGAACTAAGTCATTTCTTCATTCCCTTGTACTTAGCAGTCTGCAATATCATACACTACAATCTGGAGAAGATTTGGGAAAGAAATACAAGAAATTGTTGGAACACTGTTCCTCCAACTCCTACCCTTACCAGTCACATGTTGTAACTTATTTATCTGCTTTTCCCAAGAGATTGGAAAAGCAATCACTGTTAGGTCAGAGATAGTGTGTATACACAGCACAATTTATGGTTCATAATAGTTGCTCAATAAAAGAATGAATTCTAGTTAATAGACTTAAAAGTTGACATCTTTTCTACTTCAGCCATCCTACCCTAGAGTTCTCATAGCATGTGATGACAGTTTGTCTCCATTCTATGTAGGAATGCAATATAATGTTTCCACGTTATAATGTTTCCACGTTACTCACACCTAAAAAATGTGGTAGCTGTCAATGGCAATAATGATTTGATGGGGACTTTTTCAGAGAGCCAGTTTTGACCTAATATGTATGTTGGTCCCTTTTAGAGATGATGGCAAATGATTTTCAAGGATTGTTTAACCCATGCAAATCTAGATTCATTTTAATACTGCTTGCTTTTCAGCTATAGGCTATACTCTTAATACTATTACTACAAATTAATATTTTAAGTATATTTTTAATATACATATACATTAAATTAATTCTGGATTGAGAGTCCTGTTGAAAATACAGTTCATAATGAAAGGTTGAAGGCTTATCTGTCTTAAATTATAATCTGAGAGTGTGTCCTTATTTATAAACAAAAGCTATTAGGAATATGTTGTTCGTAAATTTCTTGGAGGAGTTATTTTGAACGTAGATACATATAAATATTTCCACAGTGATAGTATGTGAATGAATTCAGTATTTCTTTGATGCAAGTTGGTACATGATTCAGGCTTCTGAACTACTTAGAATCTAGACTAAGTAGGTGAGGCCAAGAGGGTGGGCAGTGAACCACCAAAAGGTACTGTAAGTTCTTGTTAAATATTGTTGAATGATTGAATGAGACAGAGGGAGAAAGGAAGATTGAAATTGTGTGTCTGTGGTGGGTGTGTATGTGCCTGGTGGTAAAATGGAAAAAATATTAATAAAAATGTTAGGAGATTTACTGTCTTGATTAGATGGAATAAGATATAGGAGGATATTGTGATCATAAAGTGACTTATTAAACTTATTAAAATGAGAGTCTAGAAGTGTTGCTTCCCAAATGAGGACAAGGTCTAAGAGTGGCAATTTGAGTTTAGGTTGCCTGAGTGGAATATGCAGTATGAAAGATGAAAGGCATTAGAGTTGAAGATGTTACTGAAATCTGAGACTAAGGTATAGATTGGGTTATACTAAGTCTAAAATGTCTTATCTGCCCTGACACTTTTTTGGCATGTTGTCCAACGACAGATTCCCAAACCTGATCCAGATTACCAATTTTAGGCATTTCTGCAAGTATTCTGAGGGAAAATAAAATCACATACCTTTACATATCATTGTTACTATCCCCTGTCATTCTGCATCAACATAGGTAGGCAAGCTCATGGAACAGATTTTAAGTGTTTTACAATTTATATTTTAAAATATAGCAACCTACTATATACCATGACGTTAGTGGACTGTATTTTTAATGATCTAGGAAAACTTTCAGCCTAGACAGCTAATATATCAGCTTGGAAGGAATTGCTAACTGAACATCTATAAACATTTCCTGAAAATGTGCCCAACAACATGCAAGAGGTTAGAAACACCCAGTTTAATGGTGAGAGTTAGGGATGAAGCAGAAGCCCTAGATGTGCCAAAGCCCTCAATAAATATTTGAAATTGATTGGACAGAAGGTAGATGACAGTGTTGAGGTGGGGACGAGGGCAGTGAGGAAGGTTACACACAGGAAACGGGGGTAGGATAGGGGCAGAGTTGCACAAGAATGGAAAGCAGTTCTCTACAACAGTTCCTCAAAATAGACTAAGGATCGCCTGCATCAGAATCACCTGATTTCCTTGTTGTGAAATTTGGATTTCTGGGCTTCTCATTCCAACTCAGTGAGAATCACAACAGGCAGCTAAGAGCAATCTGCATTTTTAA
The DNA here is from genome assembly GCF_003255815.1 of Theropithecus gelada. NCBI lineage: Eukaryota > Metazoa > Chordata > Mammalia > Primates > Cercopithecidae > Theropithecus > Theropithecus gelada. Next base: position 149,803,125 of record NC_037672.1, read on the forward strand.
CAGGATCCTCAAGTGATTCCTACTGAAATTAAAGTTTGAGAACTGGTTGTTTAGAAGTACCAATAGAGAGCTTAGAAAATGCTGACCCTGCCTCCTAACAATAGAATGTTGATAAGTAGAATGTTGGAAGATAATCAGTTTTATAAAACTCAAGATAATTGTGGAGAAGCAGAGAGGCCACTATAAGGAGGGTTAATAATGTTACAGAACTGGGGATGTGGAGGCTGTTCTAATAGTAGCTTTGCTTCTGGCAAATATTTTTTATAGACAGCTAACTGTTAAACTAACAAAGGAGATTTTAAATTAACAGAATTCATCAAACATTTAACATAAGTTTTTCAGTTTGTTTCTTTAAAAAAATGTATTATGTAGATGCTTTGGAAGGTTTTGTCCATTTTGAAGGATGAGATGTTATTGAGAAAATTTCTTGCTGAATAAAGTAATAGACACTGTGCTAGATGTCAAGAATACAAGTGGTGAACAAGATAGATAAGCTCCCTGATCTTAGCATACGGTCTTCAGAGTGGGGAGAGAGAATACAGACGAGTTAATTTTAATACCATGTGAAAAATGTTATGCTAAGCCAAGTATAGCATAGTCTGAGTACTGGTAGGAGCATGGAAAGATTACCTGAGTGATTACTATATAAACTGAGGTCTGAAGGATGACCTAGCCAGATAAAGGGTGAAAAATATTCTCATCAGAAGCAACTGTAACAACCCGAAGGAAGTGTGAGACCATAGAACTGGAAATTCATGTTGGAATGGAGAATGTGAGGGCAGGTGTGTGAGAAATGAGGCTAGAGAGAGAAGTAGATAGTAGATCCTGCAAAACCTTAAAACCATATCGAAGAGTTTAGTGTTTACCTAAAAGGCAATGGAGAGCCACTAAATGCTATAAAAATGGGTGTGTCTCAGTTGGGTTCGCATTTTAGAAAGCTGTCTCTGGCTACAGTTTAAAGAATTAATTGCGGGGCTGACAGTAATAGAGGCATGGGCATGGGAAACAAGTTCAGTCATCAATGGCAGAAGAGGAGTGAGACTTAGGACATTCTCAAGGATACTTTTTTTGTTTGTTTTTTGAGACGGAGTCTTGCTCTGACGCCCAGGCTGGAGTGCAGTGGCCGGATCTCAGTTCACTGCAAGCTCCGCCTTCCGGGTTTACGCCATTTGTCTGCCTAAGCCTCCCCAGTAGCTGGGACTACAGGCGCCCGCCTCCTCGCCCAGCTAGTTTTTGTATTCTTTTTTTTTTTTAGTAGAACCGGGGTTTCACCGTGTTACCCAGGATGGTCTCGATCTCTTGACCTCCCGAAGTGCTGGGATTACAGGCTTGAGCCACCGCACCCGGCCAAGGATACATATTTTAAAACAAATTTGCTGAACGTTTTGTGTTCTTCACGTGTTGGTTTTACACTAACTTCAGTTCAAAAGTATTACCATGCTAAAAAGTTCTAAACTTATGTTTTTAATGTCATAATTATAATAACCTCTATTAAAATATACAAAATGGAGACATTATTTTTCACAGCTTTATGAAAGCTATTACTACAGATATTACTTTGTATTCTTTTAAAAGAACTCAAAATGTACAAAAACGTGTTTGGAGCTTTTGCCAAAAGCATATTTTGTTTTAGCTTAATTGTTTGAAAAATATTTTTAAAAACTGTTCAATAATCCAGCATTATCCTAAAAGCTTGAATAAAAGGTTAACTCAGGTTTACGCCATTTTATTGTACACTTGTTAAGCTTGGCCTTGTGAAGTGTTAAACTTTGAATTGAATGTCAGCAACATAAAAATGCAAATTAGGAATTTTACGTTGTTAATTATAAATGGGTTCATTGTCTCTGAAATATATTCTGGAAAATATAGGAGTAAATTCAGTAGCAGATACTTTAAAAGTTGCCAAGCTAGGCACAGACTTACAAAACTGATACACTTAAAAAATTTGAGGGTTGGCCAGGTGCAGTGGCTCATGCCCGTAATCCCAGCGTTTTGGGAGGCTGAGGCCGGCAGATTGAGTTCAGGAGTTTGAGAGCAGCCTGAGCAACACGGTGAAACCCCATCTCTACTAAAATACAAAAGAAATTAGAAGGATATGGCAGTGTGTGCAGGAAGGAGAATTGCTTGAACCCGGGAGGTGGAGGTTGTAGTGAACCGAGATCGTACCATTGCACTTCAGCCTGGGTGACAGAACGAAACTCCCATTTCAAAAAAAAAAAAAAAAAAAGGAAAAGAAATTTAAAAGTTATATAAAGAAAGCATATATAAAATTTTGGTGAACTATGTTACTTAGAGAATAAGTATTTTATTGAAAACAGTCAACAAACTCATAAAATCCCGAGTATTATCTCACAAGTCATAAATTCCTCTCACATAGCCCATATCGTTTTGTTTTGCATTTAACTGTGAAACCGTGTTGGAATGATAGTTCTCTTCAGAATTGGAATTGAACCTATTTTTATCGTTTTCAGTTAGGCTCCTTCTGTTAGTAGCAGCTTAGGCATAGGAAGGCCTTAGTGCTTTTCAGATTTTACACCTGTTTTACCTATAGGACAGTAGGGTTGTCTTCTAGAAGAACTTTTGTTTGTTTAGTAAAGAACCCCAGCAGACAATAGGGAGTGATTTGAGTGACTGTAATGTCCTCAGCTACAGTTGTCTCCATTTGCATTTAAGATTATTATTGGTATGGTTTTTTTTCTCATATTGTTAATTGGTTTTTGGTTATTTTGTATAATCTTTGTTCCTTTCTTTTTGCCTGATTGTTTCTCATTATGGTTTGGTGGTTTTCTGTAGTGGTCCCATTTGAGTCTTTTCTGTTTGTCATTTATGTGTTTGCTTTACCTGTGAGTTTTATATGTTCATGTGTTTTGATGGTAAAATGTCCTTTTGCTTCCAGGTTTAGCATTCCGTTGAGCATTTATTGTAGTGCCTGTCTGTGGTGAGGAATTACCTCAGCTTTTGCTTGTCTAGGAAAGACTTTATTTCTCCTCCTGGTAATTTCGTTGGATATAGTATCCTTGGCTGGCAGTTTTTTTTCTTTCTGCACTTCAAATATATCATCCCATTCTCTCCTGCCTCTATCTCCTGAGAAATCCACTGGTAGTGGTTCCTTTGTGGGGGTTCCTTTGTAGGTGATTAGACACTTTCTTACTGTTTTTAGAATTCTCTATTGTTGACTTTGGACATTTTGACTATAATGTGCCATGGAGAAGATCTTTTTATATTGTATCAGTTTGGTGATCTGAGAACCTCCTGTATCTGGACGCCTAAATCTCTTGCTAGACTTGGACAGTTTTCATTTATTGTTTTATTAAATAGGTTTTCTAACACTTTCGTTCTCTCTTCACCCTCTGAGACCCCAATAATATGAATATTTGGTCACTTTATGTTGTCTCATGTCATGAATAGTTTCCTCATTCGTTTTTGGTCACTTTATGTTGTCTCATGTCATGAATACTTTCCTCATTCTTTTTTATTCTTTATTTTTTTCTGATTGGGTTCTTTCAAAAGACCTGTCTTCAAGTTCTGAGACTCTTTTTTTTTTTTTTTCTTTTTTTCTTTTTGAGACTGAGTCTCACTCTATCACTCAGGCTGAAGTGCAGTGGGGCACGATCTTGGCTCACTGAAACCTCCACCTCCCGAGTTCAAGCGATTCTCCTGCCTCAACCGCCTGTGCATCTGGGATTACAGGCACGTGCCACCACACTCAGCTAATTTTTGTATTTTTAGTAGAGATGGGGTTTCACCATGTTGGCCAGGTTGGTCTCAAACTCCTGACCTCTGGTGATCCACCTGCCTTAGCCTCTCAAGGTGCTGGTATTACAGGCATGAGCCACCAGACCCAGCCAAGTTCTGAGATTCTTTATTCTGCATGAACTAGTCTATTATTGAAGTTTTTGAATGTATTTTGTATTTCAAGCCATGAATTCTTCAATTCCAGAATTTCTGTTTCCTTTTTTATGATCTTTGTCTCTTTGGCAAATTTCTCATTCATATCCTGAATTGTTTTTCTGATTTCCCTCTATTGTTTTTCAGAATTGTCTTGTATCTTCATCTTGGGAATCAGTAGTTTGAATTCTTTTTCCAAGATTTCCTGAATTTCTTTTTGGTTGGGATCTGTTGCTGGAGAATCATTGTGATCCTTTGGAGGTATTATATTTCCTTGCTTGTTCATGTTTTTTGTGTCTTTACGTTGATACCTGGTTTAACCGTTTCTCCATTAGTTTGAATTTGCTATTGTAGGGGAGGACTTTTTCCTGAAGTTGTATCTATGGTGTTGGGTGAGTAGGCTACTTTGACTTTGATTCTTGTGCATGCAGTAGTGTACTCTGTGTAATTTCTTTGGCTATATACAGCATCAGTGGTATCTGATTTTCCTCAGTGGATTAAGTATACAGTTATTAGTGGAAGCTGTGGTGAAGTTTTGCTTTAGATGTCAGGCCCCAGATAGTCTTCAGGCCCCAGTTGTAGCAGTGGTGGGCTGAGCATGCCTGTCCTTTGGCCCCAGCATGGTATATGCTGGCACCAGTGTTAATGGGTCCAGGCGAGTGGATTTTTGGGCCTCCAGATGGCTTACTTGGATGCCAGTAGTGGCAGCAGTGGGCCAGGCAGGTGGGCAGGTTCTTGGACCTCTAGACAGCCAGCATAGCGTGGGCAATGGCAGTGGCAGTAGCAGATGACCGTTTGGGTCCTGAGTAGTGTGCACAGGTGTTGGCAGTGGCTATGATGGGCTGGGCGGACTACTCTCCAGGCCCTCAGGGAGTGCATGCAAGTAGGTGCCAACTGAGGTGGTAGCAGCTGGGGGGGTAGGTCCAACCTCAGGTCCTCTGGAGGAGTGTTCAGGTGCCCATGGTAGTGGACTGGGCTGGGCAGTGCTGTGGTCCCCAGACTATGTGTTCTGGCACAGCTGTAGGGGGTGGGGAAGCCAGGTTGGGTAGGCTTGTCCTCAGGCCCCCCATGGTGTATACAGGTGTGCTAGCTGTGGTGGGGAGGGGTGGAGTGCAGAATGTGTGGGTGGGAGGTGGCAACAGCTCTGATTCTGCACTTCCACTAGAGAGGGTGGTGCTGCCTTTAGTGACTGGCGGCAGCCTAGGCTGGTGGATAGGGAACATCTATGCTCCTCAGATCTCGGCCCCTGCAGTGCTTGTGCCTCAGTCCTGGATGCAGTAGTCTGCTGTCACTTGCACCTAAGTCCTAGGGCCAGCAGTCCGTGCTTCTCTTGTTTTTCAGGACAGTATGAGGTCTGTTGGGAGCAGAGTTCTGAAATGGTACCTTGCTATATCTGCTTCGATCTCAGAGAGCATGTGGGACCCAGAGTGAGCCTCCTTTCTGGGGCAGTGTCATCACACAGTCTCCTGGCAGCTGCCTATGTTTGTTTCAGGGCCCATGAGGGTCCAGGGACTCTCTTGTAGCTAGGATTGCAAGAGTTCACAGTGGGAATGTAGACTTCTGAGGGTCTGTCATTTACGTCTTTCCCATATAGGGAAGTCTCCTTTTGCCTCCCAGCTGATCCTGCCAGAGCAGGTTGCCTTGCTTCCTTCTCCTTCCTTGCTTTAGATATTTCCTGTCACTTTTCTGTTGAATTCCAGTGGTCTGTCTTGGATAATGTATTCGAAGTGTGATTATCTACTCTTTTGGTTCTTTTTAATGGAGGAGGGGAGTGCGAAATGCCTCTAATCAGCCATCTTGAAGCCTCTCTCTTACGTTGTCTCTTCTAAGAGGCCATAGGTGACAAGATGAAAGGTATCTCTATAACTGCTTGAAAAGTTAGGTAATCAGAACTATCTATCATGTGTACTATTTAGTAACACATTACTTAGTTCCATGCTCCCAGATAGTACTACTATTATATCTCTTTTCCAGAAATTTATACGATATTCTATGACAGGAGAATGATTCAGATGAGTATTGTTCTTTCTGATAAAGTTCCAAGGATACATCTAACATAACCATTCTGGACCTATACAGTCAGCTGTCTTTATCCCAGGTTCTGTATCCCAGGGTCCACATCCACAGATTCAACCAACTGCATTGAAAATATTTGGGGAAAATGAAATAAAATAAAAAATAACAATACAATTAAAAATAACACAGATTTAAAAGCAATACAGTATAACAGCTATTTACATGACATTTACATTGTATTTGGTATTGTAAGTAATCTAGAGATTATTTAAAAGTATACAGAGAGGATGTGTATACAGTATAGGCAAATATTATGCATTTTGTATAAGGGACTTGAGCATCCATGTACTTTGGTATCCAAGGGATCCTGGAACCAATCTTCCAAAGGACAACTCTGTGCCATTTGTATGTTGTTTGTGTTCAGATGTTAGGGGTTTTTTTTGTTTTGTTTTGTTTTTTACATTTCTTGTATTTTGAGGGGTGTTTTGGTACTTTTTTCCTTAAGGAAAGCTGTTATCTTCACTAAAACATAAGCTACTGAAAAGCTGTCAAGACTTAAGCAAGGCAACATTCAAGAAAGCCATTCCAAAAATAGTTGACCTAATGACCAAACTTGCAAAGTTTACAAATTATTTCAGTGATTTGACAGCATTTTATTTTGTAAGTGATATATTTGTCTTTCAGAAAGGGAAGATTCTAGTAATATAAATATGAATAAAAGGAATACTAATATTTAAAACTAGAAACCATTGATTTTAGATATTAAAAACTAACAGAAAGTTAAAGGTCACTTATTCAGTGAAATGAACAGACTTGGAGACTTGGTTTAAAAATAGGAAGTAAGTAAAAATTGAGTGTAAGAAATGTTTTCTTTTTGACTCTAAGTGTTCTTCAAAACAATGTTTAGTGGAAAAGGGTGTTGTCCTGTGACAAGAGGTTTTAAGTGATATTAGGAAATGAGTGAATGGGATAAAGGCAGTTCATTTGTTTTGTACCAATAGGAAATTACAGCTTTAGAACATATTCCTATTAGTGTGCTTAAACCTAGGCAGGTTCTGAAATAGTGTTTTTTTAAAGCCATTTCTTTAAGTAAATCTTTTAGAAAACATACTAGCTAAAATAAATTCTAAGTATCCAATAAATTGCCTATGGCTATTTACATTTATAATACATTACAGTTAATATTGTTTCTGGAAGCTTAGTCCTAACCATATTGCTAGTTACTATCAAAATGACATACTTCTGTGTCCCAGTTTTCTCATCTGTAAGTACTTCAAGTGTTTGTCAAGATTAAATGACGTAATATATAGACAGTTCTTGCTTTGTATATTTCCAATATACATTAATTTCAGTTAGGATAGTTTAGTTTAATAACACCAGTGCCTCAATAACCCAGCTTATTACTCCCTCACTTTGTTCAGGACTCTCTTCACAATTTATCTCCTCAGAGAGACCTTCCCAGAATCCTGCATCTAAAGTGGCAACCTTTGTCTGTCACTCTCTATCCCTCTTATCCTGCCTTTAAAAACAAAAACAAAAACTTATTTTCTTGTTTATTAATTACAGGACTTGTTACCACCTATGTTTGTTTACTATCAATCTCCTTCCTCCCTATGTCCCCACCCCCCAGAACATGAGTCTATGTGGGCAGGGACTTTATCTGTTTTTCCTTCACTGCCATGTCTGTAGTGTCTAGAGCAGTGGCTGTCATGAAGTTGATGGTCATTAGATGTTGATTCAATACATAAGTAAATAAATAAGCCGTGCCTGTTGGGTCATACCTGTAATTCCAGCACTTTGGGAGGCTGAAATGGGTGGATCACTTGAGTTCATGAGTTTGAGACCAGCTGGGGCAACATGGCGAAACTCTTTGTATTTTTAGTCTCTACTAAAAATACAAAAATTAGCCGGGTGTGGTGGTGCATGTCTGTAATCCCCAGCTAGTTGGGAGGCTGAGGTGGGAGGATGGCTTGAGCCCAGGGGGCGGAGGTTACAGTGGGCCCAGATCGCACCACTGCCCTCCAGCCTGGGCGATAGAGCCAGACCTTATCTCAAAAAAGTAAAATAAAATAAGTAAATAAATAATTTATGTTCCATAGCTCAGGCAGTGCTTTCTTCTTTCCTATTTGTTTTTTATGTACTTAGTCTATTCTGAATTCCTCTGATACTTAGTGTCTTTACTTTGGCACCATGTTCAACTTTTATGTTAATGTATATCTTGTCTCCAATGAGATGGCAAGGAGTGTACCTTACCTCTTTCTCTGCCCAAAAAGTCTAATGTAAGAATAAGCAAATATGCATTAAATTATATTTCATAATAAACCTGTTATTATTGCAGCTTCTTAATCTTCATGACATTGAATCATAAATCCTTTAGTTCATTCAACAAATTCATTATTTATCTATTCAAATATTTATTTGATCCTCCTATATCTCAGGTACTATTTCAGGTGCTGGGTGTATAGCAGTAAACAAAATAGACAACAACCCTGCTCTCATGACGGCTATAGTATAGTGAGGGGTCACAAAAATAAACAGATATACACATAATATATCACTTAGTGGTCACTGCTATGAGAAAAATAGAACAAGGTAAGGGGAATAGGGAGTTCTTTTGTGGGGGTTGGAGGGGATTGCTATGTTGTAGATTATCTTCAAAGGAGCAAGCCCTGTAAATCTCTGATCCAAACCTCATATCCAAACCAGATGATAAAAAGACTTTTAGTTGGAAATCTAATGTTTTGAGAGACCCATTTGAGACCCAAGACCAATATTTTTATTTTCCTATATAAGAGACTTACTAGTTTATCTCTCTTTTTTGTTTTTTGTTTTTGTTTTTTTTGAGGCAGAGTCTGGCTCTGCTGTCCAGTCTATAGGACAGTCACAGGAACTGGCTCATGGCAACCTCCGTCGCCTGGGCTCAAGCCATCCTTCCACCTCGGCCTCCCAAGTAGCTGGGACTGCAGGCGCATGCCACCATGCCCAGCTGAATTTTTGTATTTTTTTAGAGTTGGGGTTTTGCCATGTTGCCTAGGCTAGTCTCAAATTCCTGAGCTCAAGCAATCCTCTTGTCTCGACCTCCCAAAGTGCTAGGATTACAGGTGTGAACCACCATGCCTGACCAGTTTATCTCTTTGAAAGAAAGAGTTTGATTTGGATTTTATGTACAGTAGGTAACCAATCATGTGTCTTGGGGTCTAGAATTCCTCAGATGCCTCACTTATTGAATATAGAGTGATGTTCTTCAGAATTCCCAAGCTTGTAGTCTTGAGGATTTTCACAAGTGTTCCAATGACTGTTTCAAAGACCAGTTTATCTTTCAAATTCTCTTTAGAGAAATCTTTCAATTTCTCTTTCAAAATATCTTTCAAATTCTCTTAGTTTGAAAACATTCCTTTTGCTACTGAAGGTACTTACTTTTAATGATCTTCCAGCTAGGCTTTTCTTGCGTTTTTTGGTTTGTACTCTGTACATTCCTCACTTTTTGTATCAAACTCATCACCTCCCCTTTAAAGCATATCTTTTTTCCCACAATTTTTGGTCTCTCACTGAGAAACTCTATTTCTACTAAAGATATTGTTTTATACATTTTAAAACAGATCTCTCGGACTTGTAACTTCTATCTAGTTGCTCTGTTTAAAGTCACTGGATATCAGAAGTTAATTATATGGTTAGTTTCACATCTAGGCATGCTCTAATATAATTAAGATGGGGTTGTAAGCATAATACTAAGGGTGAAAATACTTATGATTTCATGACTTTGTCACTCAGAAAATAAAAATCACTAATCCTAAGTGATATGAAAATACATTCTTAGATATAATGGTCAGTTTTAAATATAAGAAAATAATCTTTCATCATTCCAACTTCTAGTCTCCAGAAGAGTTCTATTTAAAAATTGGGATGAAAGAGAAAGACATTAATACTTGAAGTACCAGATGTTGTAGTGTACTTTTTGTATGTTGTCTATGAGGTAAGAATAATTATCCCTTAACATTATCATTTTACAGTCAAGAAACTCAGCAATTCAGATTACTTGCCTGGGGTGATGCAGCCATTAAGTGACTGGAGCCAGGATTCAAACTCAGGTACATCTGAGATGACTTCAGAGCCCACATTGCATCCGTTATATCAAACTGCCTCATCAAATGAGGGCTAGTTATTATTTTTTGAAATAATGGATGCATTTGAAATCAGAGCTAGTTCTCAGACATTTTCACTGATGTCCAAAGTGCTAAACAATTTTGTTTGCCGTCTGAAATTCCACCCTGTATCTCTGAGTCCAAAAATCATACTAAAATGCAATGAAAGAGTCACAGAGATTACCTTGAACCTACGGTAATATGAATACTTTACACACTGAAGTTCATAAATGTTTTGCTTTCAACTACTATTAGTAACAAATCACTTTACACACATCTCACTGCCAGTGTGATGAAATCCCAGTGTTGAGAACTACAGGATAAAGGAGCCATTCCCAGACACAATCCCCTCCATTTAATTTATTTCCAATAATAAATTAGTCAGTAACTGGACAGGTATTTGTTTAGCTAGAAAAAGGAAACCAAGCTGCAAAATTGGAGATTTAAGATTGAATGGATGAAACTAAAATGGCTAAAATTAAACAAAGATACTTATGATGAGGTAGATTTTTAGATTTCATAGACAGCCTACAAATGTTATTAACAGACAGTAGGAGGTCAGTATATGGGTGTTTGTTTTTGCGTTCTTAGGTGTTAGAATCTGGAGGGAATTTTAAAAACTATTTTTAATTTAATTGAACCAAATTGGCTTTTTTATACTTCAGTTTTTAAAATGTTTTAGTGAAAATATGTAAGAATAGTTTTAAGCAATGTAAAACTCGACCTTTCAGAATGGAAATTATATTCGATGTATTTAATTTGAAATCATGTATTCTAATAAATGTTCATGGTTAACTAAAGAAGTTTAGTGATAGAGATTCAGCATACTCTGGACCTGGGTACCTGACCGTAATAGAGTCCCAGAGAGTCCTCCAAAGATGATGCAAAGTAGAGAAAAGCATGACTCTATGGCCTAGCACCTGGAAGATTCTATTAATCTTTAGGAACTGTTTTGTTTCTATTCTTTATAGCTATCTATTTTCATTTACAGCATATACCTTTTCTCAGAAGTACAGGGATGATGAACCAAGTCATTCTTACTGTATTTCTACGATATGTAAGTTAGTTAGTTCTACATTGAAAATAGTGAAAAACTTCAGGAAGAAAGGGTAATTGAGGATGGCTTATACATTGGTCAAGAAAAACATCAAGTACATTTAAGGAGTACATTTAGGAGAACATTAGAATCCAGATGGAAACTTCTTCAGCAAACATTCCAAAATAGGGTGTTTTCAAGTTAAATTATACAACCATATCACTTAACTTGTCCTATACTATTTTTACTTCAGTAGCAGAGCAGATATGATTGTTTAAGATCAAATCTTCTTGGCTAGTGATTTAATAATCCCTTTGCATTTCGGTTCATGATTATGGGAATTAACTTCTGAAAGGGCTTCTTATTTCAGTAGTATATATTATCTTAGCTATACCACTTTATTATTATATTTGACATATCTCTATACCCTGAATTTTCATTAAAAGTTTGTATTTTAATTACTCTTAATTATTCCTAAATTTCATCCCTTCTGGCCATTCTTTTGGTCACCTGTCTATCCTAAACTTTAGCTGTTTGAATACTGAGATATAGTGGTATCTTATGATTGATCTTGCCTCAGTTTCTAACTCTTCCAAGCTGTTCTTACATGTCTACCAAATTAATATTCTTTAAGCAATCCTTTAACCAAATCAAGTAAACCCGTTACTCAAAATTTTCTGATTCATTTACCCCTATCTCGCAACATAGACATTTAGCAACGTTGGCCATGGGAGCCTAGTTGCTGGCCTCCATGCTATCCCAATAATATGATAATGACTGCCCAGTGCTACCCACCCTGTCCTCCAAAAGTTTTTCTACTAGGTTGAAGATGAACCCTTCCTAACCCTATTCCATCCCTCCAGCATTCCATATCGTCCATGTTGGTCATTGATGCAGCTTAGAATCCATCTCTTCCATTAAGACTTTTCTTCTGTTGAATGCACACTGATCATTCTCTCTTCTGAATTCTTAACTACATTATAAATTGTTATATACTTTCCTTTTTGATTGCATATTGCCTTCACCTACTGATTAAGATGTGTATGTTTTGTCCTAGGTTTTAAAAAAAAAAAGTGCCTTTATCCCATTCACTCAAGGTGTAATGGATTAGAAAAAAATATATAACACTAGTTATATATATTTATGATCTAAAATCTGCTATCTCAAACTATGATCAGTCTAAAAATTTAGCTTACTAGCTGTGTTTACTTTTAACTTGTCATAGCCCTGAAATTCCCATGAAAATTTAATAAAGGTAAATAGAAAAGTGGTTTTATTTTAGATTGAATGCCTTCATTTCAGTTTGATTTCTCTGAAGTTCTAGTCATGTGGATAGGCCAGATTTAAGTCTACAATATTAATAATTGTTGCATCACTTGAAGCCAGTGGACCGTAGCCTCAGCTTTACTTCCTGGTGATTATACAGTTTTACCTGGCCTTTTTGCCTAATTATTATTTAAGCCCTGAGATTTAATTTACAAAGTTCTGGAAAAAAAAAAAACTTAGAATATACTTAACTAGGATTGTGCCTTTTAAAGAACGTTTTGCTTCTTGACTTTTTATACTTTTTAAGCTCTTAAGACTCAGTGTTGAATATTATTTTTATTATAATAAGGTTCTGTTACAGGCTAATTTGCAGTTAGGTTAACTATTTTCATTGTGCAATGTAAATCTAAATACAGTTTTGTTTACCTCACCCTGATTGAAGTCAGAGAAGCCCTCTTGAAATGGAAGAGAAATTAACATGGCAAGTGAGTGATTTGTTTATACTATGCATTAGACAGGCTCATTGTGATTATATTAGACACCAGTCAGCTTTTACATATTAGACATGGCAATTGAATGATCTTAATTTTGCTTGTTAAAATAATTTTTCTGATGTATCAGTAAGATTAAAATTTTTACATTGAATTTTAATATCTGCCTGCTGCTTAATTCCAGAATGATAAAAGTGTATTGTATGTGATGTACACAATACCACTTAATACAAATCTTGCTGTATTTGCTGCTGATTATACATCATTATAGAATGCCATGACAGCATAAGGGAATACTGCATAGCAGAGAGAAAAATAATCTATGATTTGATTAAAAGGATACAATTATTCTGAACTGTTACATCATGTGGGATTTTTTACAAAGTTTTTTTTATTTTATTTAACTCTTGCTAAGGATTTGAAGCATTCATTACCATCTGGACTTGGTCTCTCAGAAACTCAAATTACATCTCATGGCTTTGACAATACCAAAGAGGGGGTTATTGAAGCAGGAGCATTTCAAGGTAAGAGCCCATATATTTGTAAAGATGGCTAGGGTGGAGGATGGGAGAAGTTCACCAAATGCTACCTTTATTAATAAAGCACAAGAATGAAGGCCTTTCATTCTGTGATAAAACATTGATTATAAATGTCATCCTTCTGCTCTTCAATTTAAGTATTATAGGAATTATTTCAGTAGTCTCCTTTATATAAACAGATCAATGTGCATGATATCACTGGTTATTATTTAAGAATTGGTTGTAAAATACTGAAATAAAAACAAAAATTATATCAGAAATGTAGACATAGATTATTTTAACTTGTAACTATGAAATTTATAAATCAGTGTTGATTTTCGTAAATACAGATTTCTTATTTCAAAGCAAATAGAAAAATGAACTTTTTACTTATATAGAAGGTCTCCAAGACCACACTCATTAAAAGTTTGTATTTTAATTACTCTTAATTATTCCCAAATTTCACCCCTTCTCTCCATTCTTTTGACCACCTCTCTATCCTAAAGTGTAGCTATTGAATACCTGAGATATAGTGGTATCTTATGATTGATCTTGCCTCAGTTTCTGACTTTTCCAAGCTGTTCTTACATGTCTGCCAAATTATTATTCTTTAAACATTCCTTTAACCAAATCAGTAATTTGCTAGGAGAACTCACAGGACTTACATAGTGACACTCATGGCTATGATTTATTGTAATGAGAGTAGCAAGCACAATCAGTAAAGGCAAAAAGTGCATAAGCTAAGTCTGAGGAAAACCAGGCATAAGCTTCCAAGAATCTTCTCCCAGCTTAATCGCACAGGACTTGCTTAATTCCTCCAGCAATGAGACTGACAACATATGTGAAATTTTGCTAACTAGGGAAGCTCATTTAGAAACTCCATGCTTGGGATTTTTACGGGGAGCTGATCACATAGGTTTCTCTGTCTGTTACATAACAAGATTCTAGACTTCCAGAAGGAAAGCAGGTAAGCAGCATAGGCCACATTGCAGGTAAACAGCTTAAGCACAGTGAGGCACTCGTAATCATTCTGGCAATGGAGGGAATCCTCCCAAAATTCAAGTTCCCGCATGCCAGCCTTTTTAAGGATAGGCAGTTAGACCTGCTATGTTAACTCTTTTCTGCATACATCTCATATCTATGTCTGTTTTTAATATTGCCTCCTTTCTTAATGCTTTTACTTGTGATAACTTTTTTAAACTTTTTTTTTTTAAAACTCAAGCGAAAGTAAAGCCATGTAAACATTTAGATGTGGGAAATAGATGTTCTAGACAGAACTGTGAAGTGTAGCTATAGTTTATGTTCAGTTCAATTAAGCGCATATTAATTTTAATGCTGCATTAAATTTTACAAAATGAAGAAACAGTTATGTCCATGCCTTGTAAACCATAGCCCTCTTGCAGATATTAGTATTCTGTATTTTTTTAAAAAAAGAGTCTCACTCTGTTGCCCAGGCTGGAGTACAGTGGCATGATCTCGGCTCACTGCAACCTCCACCCCCCTAGTTCAAGCAATCCTCCTGCCTCAGCCTCCCAAGTAGTTGGGATTACAGGTGCCTGCCACCACACCAGGCTAATTTTTGTATTTTTAGTAGAGATGAGGTTTCACCATGTTGGCCAGGCCGGTCTTGAACTCCTGAACTCATGATCTACCCGCCTCAGCCTCCCAAAGTGAGCCACCGCACCCGGCCATATTCTGTATTTTTTTATTGTACAGTTGGCCAATACTTTATTTAAATAACAATTTAGATTTTGAAGTATATTCTCTGCTATATGGGTCCTGGAAATAGACATTTAGGATAATCCAGTATATCCTCTACTTTAGGCTATGAAATGAATGGACTGTCTACTGACATTTTTTTTCTCTTTTCATTCTTACGTTTAGAAAAATAAAGGGATCAATCATGTTAATGTCTTAGTAGTCATTCTGAAGCATTGTGGCATTCTTATATCAGGGATAACTTTGAATTTGGAAGAACTGACTGAGTACCTAAAACTATGAGTGCTGAAAAATATAAAGCTTACTTTGCATAATTTGGTACCATTTTTTGACTAATCACCAATTCTAAAATTTAAATGTTGACATTGAATAAAAAACTAATTTCACTATTAACATGGCAAGTGAATGATTTGTTTATACTACGCAATAGCCAGGCTCATTGTGATTATATTAGACGTCACTCAGCTTTTACGTATTAGACATGACAATTGAATGATCTTAATTTTGCTCATTAAAATAATTTTTCTGATGTATCAGTAAGATTAAAAAATTTTTTTTTTTTTTTTTTTTTTTTTGAGACGGTGTCTTACTCTGTTGCCCAGGCTTGAGTGCAGTGGCGCGATCTCGGCTCACTGCAAGCTCCGCCTCCTGGGTTGACATCATTCTCCTGCCTCAGCCTCCCGAGTAGCTGGGACTACAGGCACCTGCCACTACGCCCGGCTAATTTTTTGTATTTTTTAATAGAAACGGGGTTTCACTGTGTTAGCCAGGATGGTCTCGATTTCCTGACCTCATGATCCGCCCGCCTCAGCCTCCCAGAGTGCTGGGATTACAGGCGTGAGCCACCACGCCTGGCCTAAATATTTTTAATGAAATTATTTAGCTGCCATTTTTACCCTTAATGTTATTGTATAATGGTATTATACAATAATTGAAATCAGTTGGCCATTATGAACTGGTATACATGAGCATTAAAATGCCCATCAGTTTCACTTGCTTATAGATACGTCCTAATTCTTCCAATTGGAATAAGAAAATATATTTCATGATAATGGCAGTAATATATGTCTCTCTGAACTGAGTGTATAAAACATTTAAAAATCCAAACTGTATTGTTGATCAGTGTATTAGGAAAATAATCATTCTGCTGCTATACTTAAATTAGTTAAGCATTTGTTGGAAAGTTGTGATTATTTTAAGATATATGTAGATACATTGGAATGAACATGAGAAAGAATAACATACAACGATTACCATTTGGAAAACAGGTCTTACGAAAAAATCTTAAAGGAATTAGGACTGTGTTAGCTCTCTGGAAAGATGACTAAATGATAAATTATGACTATTTGCTTAAACAGTTAACAAGGAGAGTATTAACCATCTACTTTTTCATCTATCTAGTGCAGATTTAAAAGTTATACTTCAACTTAAAAACAACAAATATTGAAATCTGCCTAGCACCAAAGATGTTACAGAATCAGTAATAGTGGAAATCATGAATAAATCAAAGCTCGTAAGAGTTAAGTGTACTTTGTACCAGGGTTTTGTTTTAATGGGGGTATAAATCTTTGTACATATGTATTCATCTTCTAGATTTTTGTTGTTGAGATGAAATAGATTTAATTCCCCAAATTTAGCCAGTTAGTAAGATCCTGTATTATTGAGAGATCCTATATTATTATTTATTTTTTAGTTGGTATTGGTGAATGATTTTGGTAACAGTTGTTTAAAAGCTTAAAGTATTAAAGATACAGAGAAGCAATAATTACCTTTGAAGGTAAATCAAAAAAGCTGAAGTCCCAGTTACAGCCACACTACATTATTTGCTATTTTACTTTGGAGAGTTACATTTCATTGGTTATATATGTTATACACATCTCATGTAGTGCCATGGTTTATTTCTTATGCAAGATTAATAAACTGTAATAACTAGAACAATAGAGCTCCTATTCCTGGGGTCAAGACATGGAAGTACGGTAGTCTTCTTTTATTTTACACTTTCTTATTTAGAAGCCTTTATGCCTTTGACAATAGAGATACAGTCTTTGTTTAAAATGGTGATCGGACTGGATAACCTATTAAAATGCCTTCCAACTCAGCAAGTAACTTGTAGATTAGTGATTTCTGTATTGAATTTAATAATGGAGATATTATGGTGTTCAGAACATCTGATTCTCTAATAAGAAACTATTTGAACCTTTCTGAGCTTCATTAATCTTACCGTTTAATGTGAGAGTTTAGTTGATTTCCATTATCCCTTCTGGTTTCAAATTTTATAATTTAACAAATTTAAAGAGACAAATATCTCTCACTTTGAAAGTTAACAACAATCTATTTAGTTTAGGTCTATTGTGTGTTTGAATTTTAATGTGAGATCCAGTTCAAGTTAAGGTTTATTTTATACTATTAGAACTCATGACTGTTTCTGTATCAGAATTTAGTGCAACTGGGATATGACCAATTAGTAATAATAGTAAGTAAAGAAAGTAGACGTGTCTTTCTTATTAGGAAATTTAATTATGAACATAATGCATTATATTTTTTCCAGAGAACTGGGGAAGAGTGTAGTTGAAATAAAAGTACATTATAGACATTAAAATATTCTCAGCTAAACATGGAAGGACTTTAATAATTTTTCAGTTTTAAAAATTTATTACTCCTTTTTTTTGTTTGTTTAATGCTAGACATTAGCAACAATGTTGGGTAATCAGTGTTTCTTTCTTTTTTTCTTTTTTTTTTTTTAGTTGAGACAGGGTCTGGCTCTGTCACTTAGGTTGGAGTGCAATGGTGCGATCTCGGCTGACTGCAGCCTCCTCCTCCTGGGCTCAAGCAGTCCTTCTATCTCAACCTCTGAGTAGCTGGGACTACAGGCTTGTGCCACCATGCCCAGCAAGGTGGTGTTTTGCCATGTTGCCCAGGCTGGTCTTCAACTCCTGAGCTCAAGCAATCCACCTGCCTCTGCCTCCCAAAGTGCTGGGATTACAAGCATGAGACACAGCTCTCAGCCAGTAGTCAATATTTCTTACTTTGTAGATAATTAAGGCTCAGAGGTGTTTAGTAATTTGCCAGGGTGTTCCTGATATCATGTGGTAGATAGAGCCAGAATTTTAAACTCAGTGTTAGAATTTAAAACTTAGTTGTGTTTCATTCAAAAATGGTGTTGTTTCCTCTGGTTCTCAAACTTAATTGTGTTTGAGAATCATCTTGAGTGGCTTTTGCAAAAGATGCCTGTTTCAATGAAAATCAGTAGATCTTGTTGAGTATCCCAGGTACGTTTGAAAAGCTCCGAAAGTGATTCTTATAATGTCAAAAAATACTCTATATCAGCACTTCTCAAATTTCAAAGTACATACAAATCACCTGGGGAAATCTTATGAAAATGCAGGCTTGGGTTTAGTAGGACTGGGGCAGGGACTGAGATTTTGCATTTCTAACAAGCATCCAGGCGAATTGCAGAAGGTCCCCTACGTCCACATTATGAATAACAATGAGACACACTATGTGACATTTGGTTTATGATTTGAAATTTTTGGCTGCACTTCCTGTGAAGGCTATAATTCATTCACATTTCTTGTAAGAGATATGAAAGCATGTTTTAATATCCCTTACATGCCTTTGAATTTTTACTTGAAGAGCTTTTCCTTCATATATGAGAGTAGCAAGTTATGAAATATTTACCGAAGCTTTATCATGCAACTATGGGACTGTATTCACATTCTGTTAACTGATTTTGGAAATAGTAGAGTCCAGTTAAAATCCTAGTTAGATGTCATCTTACCAGATTTCATCATATAGTTACATATTTTGTTTCGTTTTGATAGTTTGATGAAAAGTTTATATAAAAAGTGAGCCTGGTAGCATACATTTATTATTAGTCCTTCCCTGAAAGAAAATAAATATATTAATTCCAATTTTTAATCCTAGTGTTTGAATATTTTAAAGGAAATATCAGTAACCCTATATTCAAAATGTACAGTATGTGGAGGAGGAAAAGGATTTTCACAGTTAAAATGTCTACCTTTTCAGGTTCCCCAGCACCGCCACTGCCATCTGTTATGTCTCCTAGCAGGGTTGCAGCTAGTCGACTGGCTCAACAAGGAAGTGATTTAATTGTTCCTGCAGGTATTCACTGCACTGATTGGATAAAGCCCTTCTTGCTACTGCTGAAGCTACACTAATTTACTCAGTTTCATAATCACTTGCTTTATATTCTTAGGTGTGTGTTATTCTGACTTTTTTGGTGGCTGTCTTATTAACAATAAAGGAAATAATTTTTCTAACTGTATCCTATCTTTCTGGCTTTTCAGAATAATTAGGCTGTATCTCATAGCTGAAACTTAATCCGTTTTAAAATTAAAACATTATAAAATTTGATTTGCTTTAAAACATTCTTTCTTTGCTCTGGAATATGTAGGTTTACCATTTGATCCTAAACTCTCATCTTTGCAGCTCTGCCTTCTATTTTCAGTTAAAGGAAAAACAACCTTCAACAATTAGGTTGGTTGTTTTTAAGAATGGGTTAAGTGAAAAAGGTCTTGTCTTCTTACTTTTAGCTTTAACTTACAAATAGTTTGCAGATTGCAACACAATACTATTAATTTACCAATTATACCCAATGAAAAATACTTGGGAAAATCAGTATCTTCACATTCAATTTGCTCTGCACTTTACTGTTACTGGACTATAAAAATGGGAGAGAAAATGAACTCCACGTTTCTTCTTATATGAAATGTTAACATTTATATTTTGTTTTGTGAGAATTTTGTAAATTCTTAAATGTGTTCTATTTTATATACCATTCTTGTTCTTGGACTGGTAAAGCTATGGGAAAGATTGGTCTGGTTATAGGAATAGGTAAGAGAAGAAATTTTTGCCGATCCTAAGTTTTCTCTTTATTTCATTATTCTTTTTAAATTATTAGAAACTTTCCATCCCGAAACTGAAATGAAAAATATTTTGACTATGAAAAGTATTTTACTATTAAGAAGTGTATAGTTGTAGAGTTGCTTTCATATCAAAAATTCTGAATTGTTGGAAGAGTACATTGTCAGGAATTTACACTGCTTCTTTATTCATTATGGCTCTTTTTGGTTTTCTTGCCTTTTTTGTGTGATCTTTTGAGAAAAAAGAAGTACAATGTAGATCTTGTTTCAACCCAGCCTTTCATACTAGTGATAACATATCTTTAATGACTATTTGAATTGAACAACTATATGAAATTTGAATTATTTTTTTCAAATTCTCCAAAATTATAGCAACATTCTATTGTTGTTGTAGTCTGCACATTACAATGAAAGATCACTGTGGGGAATACGTGTGGCCGTTTAGATTTTTATTGACCAAGATACTT
Source organism: Theropithecus gelada (assembly GCF_003255815.1). Taxonomy (NCBI): domain Eukaryota; kingdom Metazoa; phylum Chordata; class Mammalia; order Primates; family Cercopithecidae; genus Theropithecus; species Theropithecus gelada. The sequence continues at coordinate 149,823,551 of NC_037672.1, forward strand.
CTTTTTTAGTGTCATTAGTGTATAAGATTAGTTGTGGAAATTTTATTTTTCTTAAAGTAAACCACAGCTTATATAGAAAATAAGGCTGATTGCAGCAGGTTTGTTTTTTGTTTGTTTGTTTAAAGAAGACAGATAAGTCACATGGCATTTGTGTTTAATGGACAGAAGTGTTGTTTAAGTAATTAGGAAACTATCCTCAGCGATTCCAGGAAGTTCTAGTTCTTTACTTTGTGGGAACCTTTTTTCTTTTTTTTAGATGCATAAGTATTTTAATTTGAACAATGTCAGGGTTTTGTTTTCTTTCCCTGCTTGTCTTCATCTGGATTGTGTTTTTATCTTTTGTTACCTTGCAGGTGGCCAGAGAACACAGACAAAAAGTGGACCAGTTATTCTAGCAGATGAAATTAAAAATCCTGCAATGGAAAAGTTAGAACTTGTTAGAAAATGGAGTCTAAACACCTATAAGGTTTGTAATTATTTAATGTTTCCACCCTAAATGGCTCTAAAAATTTTTATTTATATGTTTATTCAAGTCGTTATGTTGCAATTAAATGCATATAGAGAAGAGAAAATGCCATCTAAACACGGTAGAAATACAATTAGAAAATGAAATATTCGTTGTATCATTGATCTTTGCATGTAATTTAAGAATTTAGTACAAAAGAGTAAAGCTATTAAAATGCTTATTAACTGATAATGTACATAATTGAAGACATGTACTGCTACTATAGATATATTTGCTCCTTCCCCTCCTTTTGATACTTTATAGGAGCTGAAGGTCAAGAGAGGTATATTAGTTCCACAAAGTTTGAAATTCTCTGATTTTACTATAATAACTAAGCATTAACTATATGGGCAACACTGGATTGCAAGTGAGTTGTGTTTCTAAAGTTTGTTAACATTCTTACTTGCATTGCTTCAGAGTAATTGGTGATTATTTTTCTTACGCCCTCCATAAAACAAATAAGCAAATTATTTAACCCATATTGTATTTGATGTATTACAAACAGCTCAACCCCCAAATCCACTTAGTACCTTTTGAATTTTAACAGGGACAAGACTGTAGAATTTGTGGAATAGTTAGGATGAAAGCCCTAGCACGCAGGTTAGAGCATTAGCCACAATTCTCCCTATATTCGTGAACTGATTGTGGGTCTAGTGATTGGTAAGTTAGGAATTGTCTATATTTTATACAGAACAGGCCTTTCTTACATCTTCTCAATAGTAAAACAGAAGTGAATTTATTCTTTCAGTTAATGCCTTAAAAATATGATCTAGAAGTCTTCTTCAAAAGTATAGGTTTTCTTAAGATGGTAAAACCTCCCTGAAACATGTTACATGACTCTGTCCAATAATTATTTAGCTCATGTCAGTGTAGAATCTGAGAAATCCCAATGGTAGTCTTCAAAAAGTGATGCCTGCTTAAACTAAACTCTTCTTCTAAAATATTCACAGATTTCTATTCCATCTTCTTGCTGATTCCACATAGCCAGTCAGTCATTAAGTCCTATGCATTCTGCCTTCTTAATATTCTTTCACCTTTTCCCCTGCTGTCAATCCCAGCCTTCACAGCCATAGTTCATATTTATTACTCTCTCACATTCCTGCAACAACTTCTTAACCAATTCTCTAAGATTACATGTTCCACCCTGCCTAACGTGGGTTCCCTCTTGCTTAAAATCCTTCAGTGAGTCCCCACTGTTTTTAGAGTGGCATAAATCTGACCTCTATCTACCTTTCCCACTTTGTCTCTGCCTCTTTTCTATCTATGGATCAAGTTATTCATACCAAATTACCCAGAAACTTCCTAAACAATCTGTGCTTTCTCATACTTCTGTAACTTTGTTCATAAGGCTATATTTGCCTACTGCTTTGAATTCCCTTTCTAGCATGAAGCTAGACTGAGCAAGTTTAAGCTTTTTGTTCATTTGACCCTTCCTCTCATGTTGTTTACTTGATGTTTTCCTTCTTCGTTATCTATTTATTCCTATGTGTTTATGTATTATTATCTGTTTCTTGTCTTGCATCTCTTATCTCTACAATAATCTGAGTTGAATCACTATTAAGATTCCATATTTATCTCGTATTAATATGGCACATTTAGCCTATTAAAAATTTGTGCTAATGAAAATGACAGCTCTTTAAAATGTTATACATATGGTATAATACTATGTGAAGGAGGCATTATTTTCTTTATATGTTTATTCAAGTCATTATGTTGCAATTAAATGCATATAGAGAAGAGAAAATGCCATCTAAACATGGTAGAAATACAATTAGAAAATGAAGTATTCGTTTTATCATTGATCTTTGCATGTAATTTAAGAATTTAGTACAAAATTCTTTTTATTTTATTTAATTTTAAATGACAGTTTTTTTCAGTAGAACTTAACTTGAATATTTTAATCTAGGTCAAAAAAGAAAAAGTATCTGACTTACATGATTCTATGGAGTTAATAGTCCAGTGTGTCCAGCCCGACATATTCCACTCAACCAAAAAAAGTTCATAGTGTAATGACCTTATGGGGTCTACATGACTCTCTGTGTTCTTACTTTTTTTTGAGCTTCTCAGCTCAAATTTTAGCTAATGTTGGGCATTCACTGTCATTTGTATAATGCTTCAAATACTGATTTTGATTTGGTTGACTTAAGACTGTGCTTGTTGTCCATTTTACTGTTTGTTGTTTGTGTAGATAGGGTCTCACTTTGTCACCCAGGCTCAAGTGCAGTTGTATGATCATGGCTCACTGCAGCTGTAACCACCTGGACCCAAGTGATCCTCTCACCTCAGCCTCCTGAGCAGCTCGGACTATAGGCAGGCATCACCACGCCTGGCTAATTTCTTATTTTTTGTAGAGACGGAGTCTCCCTGTGTTGCTCAGGCCGGTCTCGAACTCCTGGGTTCAAGCAGTCCTCGCACCTCAGCCTCCCAAAGTGCAGGGATTTGCAGGTGTTGAGCCACCACGCCCGGCCCCATTTTACTCTCGAATAACTTGATTCTGGCTGTGTCTTTGGTCCTCTCCTTCCTGCTTTCTACCTGTAATTTCTTCTGTTTCTATTCTTTAACAAATGCTTTAATGCTTTTCTGCAAAGGGAATATTTAGCACTTCATTTATTGGTTGTTAATTTTGGTCCCAAGACCAACATGGTGATTCAAAGCAAATATGTAATAGGAGCAATTTTAGGTTTAGACATTGAACCTATCTTCTTAAATATTATTTTAATCTGCCTGATTTTATTCACAAAATTTGAATCCAAAATCTATTTCTTATTTATTTTCATCTACAGAAATAGTTGAAATAATAAACTGTGGTTTATGTTTTTTATTTTTATTTTTCCTAGTCTAGAATAGAGTGCTTTTTGAAGTTTGTCTTTAAAAAAAAAAAAAAAAGGAAGAATCATCTCAGTTTCAGCATTCAGAGCTATTTTGGCATCTTTCCCAAACTTTTTCCTTAATGTTTAAGAATTTGCCATTAGCATTCACACACTTATCAAGTTAACGTTTGATGTGTTTAAACCAGTATCTTTTAAACTTTCATGCCTGTTTTTCCTGTCATATTGCCTCATTCATTTATTGGTTGACCTCCTTCCCCTGTTCATTTTCCTTTTATGCTACCTTCTCTGTCCCTTACCTTAATAATCCTTGTTGTATTTGTTAGTTGTTGCCATAAGTTTCTTCTTTTGCTTGTCCTTAAATATCTTTATTCTCTTTTTTGGCACTGCAGAAGAGCTCTTGGTGCTACTTGATATGGTTTGGCTGTGTCCCCACCCAAATCTCAACTCGAATTGTATCTCCCAGAATTCCCATGAGTTGTGGGAGGGACCTAGGGGGAGGTAATGGAATCATGGGAGCAAGTCTTTCCCATGCTATTCTCGTGATAGTGAATAAGTCTCACAAAATCTCATGGGTTTATCAGGGGTTTCTGCTTTTGCTTCTTTCTCATTTTCTCTTGCTGCCACCATATAAGAAGTACTTTTCACCTCCTGCCATGATTCTGAGGCCTCCCCAGCCATGTGGAACTGTTAAGTCCAATTAAACCTCTTTTTATTCCCAGTCTCAAGTCTGTCTTTATCAGCAGTGTGAAAACCAACTAATACAGTAAATTGGTACCAGGAGTAGGATGTTGCTGAAAAGATACCCGGAAATGTGGAAGTGACTTTGGAACTGGGTAACAGGCAGAGATTGGAACAGTTTGAAAGGCTCAGAAGAAGATAGGAAAATGTGGGAATGTTTGAAACTTCCTAGAGACTTGTTAAATGGCTTTGCCCAAAATGTTAATCGCAATATGGACAATAAAATCCAGGCTGAAGAACTTATTGGGAACTGGAGCAAAGGTGACTCCTGTTACATTTTAGCAAAGAGACTGGTGGCATTTTGCCCCTACCCTAGAGATTTGTGGAACCTTGAACTTCAGAGAGATGATTTACGGTATCTGGCAGAAGAAATTTCTAAATTTCTTTCTTTTCTTTTTTTTTTTTTTGAGACAGAGTCTTGCTCTGTCGCCCAGGCTGGAGTGCAGTGGCACAATCTCAGCTCACTGCAGGCTCTGCCTCCTGGGTTCATGTCTGGCAGAAGAAATTTCTAAGCAGCAAAGCATTCAAGCGGTGACTTGGGTACTGTTAAAGGCATTCAGTTTTATAAGGGAAACAGAGCATAAAAGTTTGGAGAATTTGCAGCCTGACTATGCAGTAGAAAAGAAAAATCCATTTTGGGGGAGAAATTCAAGCCAGCTGCAGAAATTTGCATAAGTAGCAAGGATCCTAATGTTAATTGCCAAGACGATGGGGAACATGTCTTCACGCCATGTCAGAGACCTTCACGGCAGCCCCCTTGCATCACAGATCCAGAGGCCCAGGAGGAAAAAGTGGTTTCATGGGCCAGGCCCAGGGTCCCTGTGCTGTATACAGCCTAGGGACTTAGAGCCCTGTGTTCCAGCCGCTCCAGCCATGGCTGAAAGGGGCCATTGTAGAGCTTGGGTTTCAGAGGGTGGAAGCACCAAGCCTTGGCAGCTTTCACATGATGTTGAGCCTGCGGGTGCACAGAAGTCAGAAATTGAGGTTTGGGAACCTCTGCCTAGATTTCAGAAGAGATATGGAAATGGCTGGATGCCCAGGCAAAAGTTTGCTACAGGGGTGGGGCCCTCATGGAGAACCTCTGCTAGGGCAGTATGGAAGGGAATTGTGGGATCAGAGTCCCCCCACAGAGTCCCTACTGGGGCAGTGCCTAGTGAAGCTGTGAGAAGAGGGCCACCCTCCTGCAGACCCCTGAATGGTAGATCCACCAACAGCTTGCACCATGTACCTGGAAAAGCCTCAGAACATTCAACGCCTGCCCATGAGAGCAGCTGGGAGGAAGGCTGTACCCTGAAAAGGCACAGGGGTGGAGCTGCCCAAGACCATGGGCACCTACCTCCTGCATCAGCATGACCTGGATGTGAGACCTGGAGATCATTTTGGAGCTTTAAAATTTGACTGCCCTGGTGGATTTTGGACTACATGGGCCCTATAACCCCTTTGTTTTGGCCAATTTCTCCCATTTAGAATGGCTGTATTTACCCAATACCTGTACCCCCATTGTATCTAGGAAGTAACTAGCTTGCTTTTGATTTTTACAGACTCATATGCGGAAGGGACTTGCCTTCTCTCAGATGAGACTTTGGACTGTGGACTTTTGGGTTAATGCTGAAATGAGTTAAGACTTTGGGGGACTGTTGGGAAGGCATGGTTGGTTTTGAAATGTGTGGACTTGAGATTTGAAGGGACCAAGGGCAAAATGATATGGTTTGGCTGTGTCCCCACCCAAATCTCAACTTGAATTGTATCTCCCAGAATTGCCATGTGTTGTGGGAGGGACCCAGGGAGAGGTAATTGAATCATAGGGGCCAGTCTTGCCTGTGCTATTCTTGTGATAGTGAATAAGTCTCACGAGATCTGATAGGTTTATTAGGGGTTTCCAATTTTGCTTCTTTCTCATTTTCTCTTGCCGCCACCATATAAGAAGTGCCTTTTGCCTCTCGCTATGATTCTGAGGCCTCCCAGCCATGTGAAACTCTAAGTCCAATTAAACTTCTTTTTAGTCCCAGTCTTAGGTATGTCTTTATCAGCAGTGTGAAAATGGACTAATACACTACTTAAATACTCAGAGTACACAGTTGACTGTTGCATAAATTCATAAACCAGTATAATGCTGATATGGTATTTTGTACACTATCACTGTATTTCACCCATGCTCCCCCAAGTAGAGAATCAACGTAGGTCAGTAATTTACTTTAGCTTCCTTTTGCCTCTTCAGTTTAGCATCATTTGTCCTATTCTTCAAAATGAATTTTTCATTCATATGGAAAACTGAATAGGACCACCAGCTCATTGTAAGTGATCTCCATTTTCAGGGACTCTGAGGAAGGTTAAAGAATTTAGATTCTTAATTCTCCTCTGTTTTATACTTGCTTTATAATATATACTGATCTCCAATATTACTTTTTATTTCAGTATATACTAGAAAGCAATTTAAATAAAAATCCACTGTAGAGATCATCTAAGATACTTCCTCTAGGATCCTGATGATTTGGGAAATGGGTAGCAACTTTATATCTTCTCACTATAACTTTCTTTACAAAGCTTCCTTTAGGGAATCTGTAGTACTCTCATTTCCAGATTCTTTAGGTTTTGCTGAAGAGTGTAGAATTATCAAATTGGAATATATGTAAATCTAGTTTTACAACTTCTTTCAAGTGTCCAGTTTACCTTAATTTGCCTTGTAATCAGTATCATCTTACTCTTCCCACTGCTTTGGCTTCCTGGAAACAAAAAACATTTCCTCATTAATTCTTCACCTCTATGCCTGCTTATAACTGTTATTTCTGTGGGAAAAAAAAGGCCACTCAGACAGCAGTGAATACATTTCTCTCACTGTGCTAAGAAACAATGCTCCTTCAATTAATTCTGACTTAATGGATTATTATATCTAGGTTGCTGTGAAAGTACCACATGCTTTGGCTTGTGGATAGAGTAAATGTCTCTGATAATATTGCATAGGGAAAACCCTGGTGTGGAAGAAAAATATGGGAATAAGTGACCTATCTATCTCCTTTATCTTGTTAAAATTTCAGGCATTATATTTTGCTGATGGTTTTCTTGTTAAAATCACATACTCAGTTCAGCCTTTCTCTTGTGATTTTCATTTCCTAGAAGTGTTTGTATGTTTTCCACAGTAATACTTTTATCCCCTTCCATGGTTTTGGTCTCTCACCTGTCCTGTTATTTGTGGTTAAGAATTTCTCTACTTTTAAAAAATAAAACTCTTTTGTAAAAAGAAAAAAAAAGTTATAAGGATCCTTAGTTGATGAGAATAGAAAATGTGTTGGGAAGTAGAAAAATATGTAAGCAGATTTGTGTATATTGACAAGAAAAAGTCTCAAGATTATTTTGTTCATAGAAAAGAAATACTCAGGGTATTATATATAGCATAATCTCATGTTTACTCTAAAAATATATATATGAGATTATATACATTTAAAGGAAAGTCTAGTATACCTATCAGACTGTTAATAGTAGTTTTCTGCTATTCAGTGTGATTAAAGGAAGAGGAAATTCACCTCTTATTTCATACATTATTTTAATTTTTACCACAGACATTAATTCTGTAACCAGAACTTTGAAGAACATGATAAAGAGCAAGTTTTAAAAACTGTAGTACTGGCCAGGTGCGGTGGTTCATGCCTGTAATCCCAACACTTTGGGAGGCCAAGGGGGACAGATCATCTGAGGTCAGGAATTTGAGACCAGCCTGACCAACATGGAGAAGCCCCATCTCTACTAAAAATGCAAAATTAGCCATGTGTGGTGTTGCATGCCTGTAATTCCAGCTACTCGGGAGGCTGATGCAGAAGAATCACTTGAACCGGGGAGGTGGAGATTGTGGTGAGCTGAGATTGCACCATTGCACTGCAGCCTGGGCAACAGGAGCGAAACTCCATCTCAAAAAACAACAACAACAGCAACAACAAAATTGTAGTATTTATTTACTACTTTTTAAGAATATTTCTGATAACATTTAATGATGAGGTATATATTAATGCCCCAGTTATTCTTAAAATGTATTATTGAATGAAGTTGAGAGTAAAACATTAATACTAGAAAACTTATTTCCATGTGTTCTGAAATTAGATACTTTTTAAAAATTACAGGTTTCTAGGCTGGGCACAATGGCTCACACCTGTAATCCCACTTTGGGAGGCCAAGGCAGGTGGATCAGTTGAGCCCAGGAGTTTGAGACCAGCCTAGCCAACATGGCAAAACCCCATCTCTACTAAAAATACAAAAAATTAGCTGGGCTTGGTGGTGCACACCTGTAATCTCAGCTACCTAGGAGGCCGACACATGAGAATCTCTTGAACCTGGGAAGTGGAGGTTGCGATGAGCCAAAATCGGACCACTGCACTTCATCCAGCCTGGGCAACAGAGCGAGACTCCATCTCAGACAAAAAAAAATATATATATATATATATATAGGTTTCTGTATTATTATTTCTGGGGCAGAATACAATAACATAATATAATACCACACTGTCTGAGTAAAAGTAACTCAGTAGTTTCTCTCTCTTCCTCTTTTCCCCCTCCTTTCTTTCCTTCCTCCCTTCCTCTTTCTTTATTCCTCATTCATACACACACATATATATCTATAGAAGTCATTTAAGGGGGAAGATAGAAGTAAAAGAACATTTGAAAGCAATAAGAGAGTAGTATTTTGATGTTCTTATTATTCCTATATTAACAGTCTATATTAGTCTTAATGCCAAATATCTCTGTTTTAGATAATCTACCCAAATGTACTAAACTTGCAAAATAATTATGTGAGAGTTCTTATGGCAGTATATAAGTTTGCTAGATATGTCTTTAAACTTCCTTTGATTAGTAATAATCATTAGACACGTCTGGTGAATTTACTTTCTGGGTCCTGATCAACTAAGGGAGCTGACAATTTTCAGTTTATTACGCTAGCTTGTTTGAATCCAAAAAATGGTGTATGCCATATGCTCTAGCATTTGTATTTTGTTTTGTTTTTTCTTTCTAAACAAAATGCATCTTCCACTTTTAGTGTACTCGACAGATTATCTCTGAGAAGCTAGGCCGCGGCTCAAGAACTGTGGACCTTGAACTTGAAGCTCAAATTGATATATTAAGGGATAACAAGAAAAAATATGAAAATATTTTAAAACTGGCTCAAACATTGTCGACCCAGCTTTTCCAGATGGTACATACCCAAAGGCAACTTGGAGATGCATTTGCTGACCTGAGTTTGAAGTCACTAGAACTTCATGTAAGATTATTCTAAATAACTATTAGGGGTGGGAGAAAATTATAATAGAAGTATTCAAAGAGGTAATTTGTTATATTTGTGATTTACTGAACTCTTAATGAAAATGGAATTCTGAGATTTTCTTTTAAGATATTTCATATCACTTTAAGAAGGCCCAACTGACTTCTGTTAACTTTACTTTTTATGAATTATCGCATGTATATAAATCTTTCATATTTTTCTTCCTGTTTGTTAATATTTTATTTTGCCTTTTACTTCTTACTGAATATCAAGGGTTACTGTTGTAATGTGTTCTGTTAACTTTTTCTAAAAGTTGTAAAAATGTTTTTCTCTTTATTATTCTGTTTCCAGTAACATTTATGTAGACTTCAGTGAAGTGTGTAACTTAGCTTGTGGAAATTTGGTGCCAAAAATCTTAAGCTGTCCTGCCTTTCATTTTAGTTTTCACATACATTGATTGGTAATCTTTTTATGTGGTCCTTTATCTGCCAATATTTGAAAATCAAGGTCTATAATATTTCAAAGACCGAGTACAGAGTGGAGTTACATGGACATCTCTTAAATGGAAAATGGTTTTAGCATAATAAAGATAATTTTACTTTCCTGCTATCTTCTGAATTATTGAATACTTTGTCACCTACAAAATGTAATTATAGCTATTGCAATAGCATTAAATTTGTATCTTCTACTATTCTAGTTAATTTAATATTATTTGTTTCAACTGAAATTGAAAAATACTTTATAACAAACTGGAGAATTATCAAATTAAATGATACATCTTAAAATATTATGTGATCTTTTTTTATTTGGTTAGCTGCATTCCTGATTAATCTGTTAATTAGTAAAACAACACTGGAAAGCTTTCACTGCTGAATATACAGAGCTAGAGTTAGTTCTTGCCATATCTGAAGGAGTCATATGTAATGTTTACTGCACCGAGATGCAGTTTATTCAAAAAGAATGAACTAAATCTGGTGTTGAGTGATCCTTCCGCAGTTGTGTGCCTAGATAGAGCTGAGCTTGGGAGTCAACTAGTCACCAAGTTTACAAAGAAATATGTATTCTTAATATTTATACTTTGAGGAGATTCAGTCAAAACACAAAAAAATGCACTTTGTTTTATATCTGAAAGTTTTAACCAATTATTACCTAATTTGGCTGTGAAAGTTATAGTTTCTCTGATTAATAATCTGCTGTATTTTTCTTTCCAACAGCTGTGCTTATAGTATAATAGAAACAAAATGTAGAAATGAAAATATTCTTTCTACTACAAAGTAACTTATAAAAATTATTTAGCTTTTAGCTATGTATCTGAGCTGATGACAATTTTGGTTTATTAGACTTTTTCAGTAATTATATAGCTAGCTGTGATTTCGATTCTTAAAGACTGAAAGAAAAAGTAAAACTGCTACAGCTAGATCTCTAAATCACATATTTTCCCATTGGTGAAGTGCTTGAGATTTTTAAGTCACTTTTACTGATTTATTACCGGATAAATTAAGGTGACTTCTTTGTTTTAGGAGGAATTTGGCTATAATGCCGATACCCAGAAGCTGCTGGCTAAAAATGGAGAGACTCTTCTTGGAGCCATTAATTTTTTCATTGCTAGTGTGAACACTTTGGTGAATAAAACAATTGAAGATACATTAATGACTGTGAAACAGTATGAAAGTGCCAGGTAAGGTATACATTTTTACTACATTGTCTGTTTTACAGATGGCATATAATTCAGTTAATTTCTTGGTTACAAACAACAGAAACCAACTCTGGCCAATATCGACAGGAAGAAAATGTACTGGAAAGTTATAGGATACCTCCACAGAACTGGCAGAAAGGGAGAGAACAAGATTCTGGGAACAACCAAGAACCAAAGCCAAGTTAAGCCTCAGAAGAATCTAATTAGAACCCCTATGCTGGGTGCCTCTAGTACTTAATGCTGCCACAGCTACCATAAATAATTTCCTGAATACCCACAAGTACTTTTTTCATTGCCTTGAGATTATCTAATTGATCTTTGGTCATGTGCCCAAATCGCGCCTTCTAGTGAGTAGGGAAATGGAGGATCTCCCAGCTCCAGCTTCTTTAGAAGACGACAGGGCATTGTGTTCTACCAGGCAGGTATTACATGGTCCTCTATACTCTGGCCTAAATTTACCTTTCATCCTTATTACCACTGCTTCCACAATAGCCAGACCCATACTTTCAGTTTCTATTGAATAATAAGCTTGTTTCACCTCCGTGATTTTTATTTGTTAGGATATCAGTCATCTTCCATTTATCCAGATTATAGCAAGCCTTCAAACCCTTTCAGATTTTACCTTTTATATAAATTAAATATTTGACTTGTATTTTGATAGCTGTTTATAATACAGTGTTTTTATACATCCTATTTTAATGGCTTTTTATATATCCATATTCATATATATATACATACAGTTTCCCTGTCTCATAACTATCCTGTTAAAGGTAAACAAAATACATATTAATAAATACATTAATAAATATTTTGAAGAGTCTAAAATGTAGCAGATCTATAATAGCCTTTTCACCTTTTGATTCCAGGCCCAATTTTTTCTGCATATGTCCTGCCGCTTTTATTTAAGTATCATTCTAGTCCGTTTTGAGATTTTTTTCTTTTGAACGCTCAAAATTCTTATTTTCCATTTTCTTTTTATGCATAGTTGAAGGTAAACTTTACCTATTAGAAGGATAACTTTACTTTTTGGCCTCTTATCCTAGTTTAATGGTATGAGAAATGCCTGTAAAAACTCCAAACTCATCTAGTCTTTTTGCAATTGAGTGCTTATTAAATATATATTTCCTGACACTTCAATTAAGTAAAAGCACAAATTATTTGGAAAAGTTAATTTTTGATGTTTTCACGGGAAGAGATGCTTCTGTCCCATACCATGTTTATTTTGTCATTTTCCATTTAGTATTAACGTATGAGATTCTTATTGACTTGAAAATGAAGGTCAAACAGCTGTGGTTGTGTGGAGGTGTAAGGGTGAGGATAGCTGTTAGTAAGATAGCCTTCCGTGGAAATGTCTTCAATAACAATCTCAGTGATTGGTTTTTCAGTCTCGATTTAAATCCTTCCATGGAAATTGCATTTTTCAAAGGGTTCATTATGTATATGAATTTAAAAATTCATTTATTTAAGTTTTATTTGATTCTTTTCTAAATTTGTCTGTTCCTTATTCATAATGTCCTAATTTGTTCATAATGATACTCTTTCTTTTATCTCTAATCATTTTAAATTTCTTATCTTCTAGTCTTTCTGATTGTTTTAACATTTATGGGTTTTAAAGATGAATGTTGTTTTCTTCCAAAAATACTCCCATCACCTCCTAGTTAAGAACTTTGTGAATCTAGATTGTTTCTCTACTTTGCAATTGTCTACCTATCTTGAAATATATTTTCATTAATAATAATCTCTTTCCCTTCAACTTTTATTTCTAAACAGTTTATGATTAATTTGTAGAGGAGAAAATGCTCTAGAGATTAAATGATTTGCTCACTTGTAGTCAATTTCAAAGCCAAAATGAGAACCCGTTGGTTCCCTGTGGTTCACATTTTATCAGTAGGCCTTACACCTGAGTATTAGTGCCCTAAGTATAATGCGGTATAAGATCTCAGATTATAAAATACAGTATATAGGTTCATTTGGAACTTTTGAACAAAATTATAAATCAAGTTACATGTACTTGGTAGCTGGTTTCTTAAAGGAAACCCTTACACAGCTTCTGTGTATACTTTAAAAAACAAAAACAGCAATGTTGTTTTTGTTTTATGTCATCCCATAATATATCCTTTTTTATTCAAATTACAATGTATGATCTTATTCATTAAGCTTAGCTTGGGGTTTGACTTTTCTGTTGTTTATGAAGTAGCTGTGGAATTGGCTAGTTGTTAACACTAAAACATTGCCTACTGATGGATAATAGTCAAAAAGAATCCAAGGTTAAAAGTTTTTCAGTAGCTGAATTTTCTTCTCTGTCAAAGCCAGAATTTACTGACTTTTAGGGCAAGGGTCATCTATTTGATCAGTACAAAAAGTGGTAATTTAGGCAAATGCCCGAGTGGCCTTTTAATGCTTCCTATTATGCATTGTATACAAGTATTTCCTAGCCCTCTGGTGCTTCATGTATAGAAAATCTTGTAACAGCCCATTCAGCACTTCTCCACAACAGCACCAACAAGGGAGTCAATTGTGGTCAAGATGTGGTCAAATTGTTTTCAGATATGGACACCTGTTCTCTAGAAGTTTTACATAAGCCATAAAGTAACCATTATTAACTTTGTTGATACGGACTCAGTTCAGATGGGCAACCTTGAAGTGAAGTTGCTTTTTGAAAACTTAGTGAGCTTCTCTTCTTGGTGGTAATGAGCACTGTTAGAGAAGCTGTTATGGAAAGTTTTACTTTGGTACCACCTATAAACTCTGAATGTAAAATTAAGAAATATAAGGTCAGTATTATAACTTTGATTATGTTTAAGTTAACTACTGTTGTTTAGAAATGTGCTCCAAGGCTATTGAAGGATATTTGTCCTTAGATTAAATCACCATGTATTACTATTTATTTAGTTCTACATTTTTCTGTTTTATTTCTTATTGTTTTTAGTGTGCTTGCTTCTAGATACCCCTCTTCTAATTTGGCCATAATATAAGCATTTTAAAGGTATCAGTTATTACCAGGTGTCTTGTGTGCTTTATCTATATGAAGTTTTTGTGGAGATTTTTATTCATGTTTATAGATTGAAAAACTGGAGCACAAAGAGATGAAATAACTAGCGCAAGATAGAGCCAAAAAGCAGAGAGGTCATTCAGCCTTGGCTCCTGAACCCATGGATTTAACTAACTTGTTACTATTGCCAAGTCAGTCTTGCCTCCTAAATCTTTTGTATTTGTCTCTTTAGCTCCAATGCCTTTGTCCTCATTCAGTGACTCATTTCTTATATGTCCATCGTCTTCTAATAGGTTTCCTTGCTCCTGATTTTTTAATTGTTTATTCTATCCTCCATCTCTTACACTACCACCAGAGTCATCTTTCTATCCTGATACAGTCATGTCATTTTTATGTCAGATCAACATTCTTCAGTGGCTTCTCATCACCTGTCCTACTGAATTAAATTTAAACCCTTTAACATGGCCTGTAGTGCTGCTTACCTTCAATCCTGCCTGCCTGTCTGAAGTTAATTTTTTCCATTGTCATGTTCCAGCTTCAGATTCTGACATACTGAATTCCCAAGTGTGTCTATTGTATCTTACAAATCTATGCCTTTGTCCATGCTATTCTCTTCAGAATCAGAATATTCTACCCCCTATCCCAATTCACCTAGCCAGCTTTTACCATCCTTCAAATTTTAATTATAGTATTTTAATTCTGTCTGAGATACTGTTGGAACCGAACTGTCGATTCCCTCCTGGGCAGGGGTCGCCGCGAAGGATCACCGACACGAGATTCACAGCAGAGAGTTATTTATTACTAGCGCGCTAGGGTCCCAAGCTCTAAGTTGGCCCTGGGACCCCGACTGCTTGTTACAGGCTGTTTATATAGGCAAACACAAGTTCAAACACAGCTTATGGCGCGAAATTCAAACAAAGCTTAAGGCGCAAAATGATTGGGGCCTGAGCAAGGTGTCTTGTTCTAATTGGTTAGAGCAGGACCTTATGAGGTTCTTTCCTGGAGTTGTTGATTCCGGGAACTTCGAGGCAGGGTGGGACCCCCGGAATTGGCAGGGTGGGACCCCATGAGGTTGTTTCCCGGAATCGGCAGGGTGGGACCCTATCAGGGTGGGACCTTATCGAGGCAGGGTGGGACCCTATCGAGGCAGGGTGGGACCCTATCCAGGGCCACCTGGTGTTAATTTTTTAAGTTTTATGAGGCCTAGTTTCAATACCTTTTCAGATATCTAATTAAATAATTATTCCTCTTGAGTTCCATTATACCTTACCCTCCTTTATGGTAGTTCTTATTCTCTCATTTTGTTGTAATTGTTTACAAGGTTCTCTTCCTCTAGAATACAGGCTTCTTGAGGATAAACGTATCTGTTCATTTTTATAGCTCTACTTTCTAACACAGTGCCTGGAACGTAGAAAGTGCTCACTTGAGAACTGTTGAATGAATCAGTGTATCAGTGAATGAATGAATGGTTTGTTCTCTTTTGACCCTGAAAGAGGTCAATTAAATTAAATCTTAACTCATACTGTTAAATTCAGTATGAGTTAAGAATAAATTAGGATCAGTGTGAAGGACTGATATATTCTTTCTCAAGTCATATATACAATATAGATTATGTTATTTAAAGTATTGTTAATTCCCAGAATAGGAGATGTGAATTATACTCCTATTATCTCCAAATAAAGAGCTTTAGTTTTAGGGTATAAGCTTTGTGATTCCAATCTTGACTAAATTAGAGGCTACTCTGCTGCTTCTTTGCTGAGTACCGAATAGTTGAGGCTGCTGGATAAATCACTCTTTAATAAGCAAGGTAGTGCTATACTTAGACAGGCACTGTGATAGAGCTATCATGAGGGGTTATAGGATCATGGAGTGATGACAGTGGTGGGGTAACTATTTGAGTTGATGGGGGGAGAATATCAGAGTGAGGCATCTCACAGAACACAGGATGGTAAATGCTCTACAACAAATACTGTTGTTACATTCTGAATAGTGATGTTACAGAAATTCATCTAGAGTTGTGTTGTCAAGTATAGTAGCTACATATGTCTGGTGAGCACTTGAAATGTGGCTAGTCTGAATTGAGATGGGATAGAAGTGTAAATACACAGTGGATTTCAAAGACTCACTGCCCACTCTCCAAATGTAAAGTACCTCTTGAATAATTCTGTTATATTGATTACATGCCACAATGATTAATATTTTAAATATATTGAGTAAAATGAAATATATTGATAACAGGTGAAATTAATTATTATTTCATTGTAACTACTAGAAAATTTTAAATTACATGTGTTGCTCACATTACATTTTTGTTGTGCATTGCTAACCCAGACATTTTTCAGAACCATTTAAACTTCTATTAGTTTTAATATGCCATTCTAGAGTCTACTGTCCTTACCTGCTTTGCCTCATCAGTATTAAGCAGTTCACATGGGGTATTTGTTCTACCCTTGATCTTGTTTTGCATTTATTTTTTTTAACTGGTTTTTAGATTTTGGAAATTTTACTTGTCAGTTAATACTGTGCTTTGGGAGAAATAGTTAATGAGATTAACCAGCAGCTTTTCCCCTGTTCTTATTTGAATAGCTCTTTGTTTTTAAAGAAATAATGATTTCAAAAGTGTCAAGTAGAATATGTGTGAGAATTTTATATATTATTGTATAGTATGAGACTGAATATTGTATATTTCTATCCCATCTTTTGAACATATTTTACTCTCTTTGTAGTATGTTTCACTTATTCTCTTCTTTCCAGGATTGAATATGATGCATATCGCACTGATTTGGAAGAACTGAATCTTGGACCACGTGACGCAAACACTCTGCCAAAGATTGAGCAGTCACAGCATCTCTTCCAAGCACATAAGGAAAAATATGATAAAATGCGCAATGATGTTTCTGTCAAACTGAAATTTCTAGAAGAAAATAAGGTAAATTCTGTACCTTTTAAGGTCTTTCTGCGGACTTTAAAGTCACCCTAAAGAGAGAGAGTCAGTTTTTCTGTTTCTCTTAACTCTCTTGTATGACAATTGCAAGAAGGAATTCCATTTGTAATCAGTGTTCGAGTTTTTAGAAGTTTACAAAATATATTTACCTTTCTTTGATAAAAGTTATCAATGCCACTGTCCCAGTCTTTCACATATAACACATGGCAAAAAGTATTTGATGGACAGCCATTGATCTTTGGATTGGCATTGGTAACAAGTGCTTTAAAAAGTGAAATATTGATAGATTATGCTCTGAGTATTTTGAAGCTTTTCTATTAATGGTAGGTACAGATTTCAGGAAAAGAACTACTATCTTCTTCTCAGTAACTGATAAATGAAAAATAACTAAAAGGTCCAGCTTAGGGCTGCAGTTAGCATAACCTAGAAGAAGGAAGCCAAGAGATCTATTTTCCACATTTTTTTAATATATGAACACATCCAAGGACTAGAGCAATGAGGGCTGAACTGGACCAGCTGTAGGTTTCAGCAGGAAGTAGATTCATATACTAATAGGCTCCTGTGTTTTGGTTTAAGTAAAAGGACCACTTCTCATGTTTGACGTATCTTTATTACTTGCGTACTCAGCTTTGTATGCAGGATTGCAGTTCTGGAAATGGGAAATGAGTGAGCATGGTACAGAATAGGTGTAGTGCAGTCCTGTAAAGATGGGTCTCATCATTGCACATTGGTACTTTTTTCTGTGCGTTTCACATCCTGTAAAGTCATGACAGGTCTTCAGCTGTACTCTCTTCAAGGTACCCTCTTAAAATTGTTTATCAGTTCTCTCAGGAAACAGTCATGTTTATATTCTCCTCCATAACATCAAAGGGCAAAATTAGTAAACTATAACTGTCAGTATCTTACTGTTTTCTTTAATGTTTCCTTAGAAACTCTCATGGCTACTATAAAACCTATAAAATAATATATTTCTTTGGGATCCACCTAGTCCAGCACTTTCACTGATTTTTTAAGCTGCTATGGGTGAAAATTACTCACCACAAGACATTATAGTGGCAATAAAGGAAACTTCAGCAGAATTGTCAGAAAAATTGCCTGGCATCATTCAGACAGAGCCCAGTGCAGCCTTCTGGTATTCATTAGCTGAGCACAAAAGATTGCATTCATTTTAGTCATATATATACCTATTTTAGTGTGTGTGCATGTGTGTGTGTATATATATATAAATATATTTGTGTGTATATATACTATATATATTATATATGCACTATATATTTATATAGTATATACACACTAATATATACTATATATTTTAGTATATATACACTATATATTTTAGTCATATATACATATTCATTTTAGTCATATATATTTAGTCATATATATAATGGATGTGAATATATAAATATTTAGATAATAGACATTGTATATTTTAAATATAAAAATATTTTTGACATTCCACCCTATCATCACTACACAGTAACACTAAAAGAGGTATGCTGAAAGAATATACATGTTTGATAGAAAAGTAGACTAACATAGTGAAACCTAAGGTTCATGTGATTTAAAGGAAGAGAGAATCAAATGGTAATTGGAAGCCAGATTATACCAAGCCTTGACTACATACAGACTTTGAATTGTGGCCTTGGAAGGGACTTACACTGAGTAGGGAGGGAAGAAGGAGACACCTTCATAGACAGCCAGGTCATCTCTATAAATTTTAAATGTCAGTCAGAAGGATCTTACTTCTAATTTTATCTTGTAAATATTGAAGAATTTTTAAAGTTGAGAGTAGCAGGAAAAAGTCATTTAGAAAGACTCTTTCTTTCTTAAAGGAAGAAAGAAAGTAGAAGCACACATACTAATGAGGAATCTTTTATAGCCAAATGAAATGATTAAGAGCCTGAACTAGGGTCTTTGCAATAGCAGCAGGAAGGAAGGAATATGGTGATTTTAAGGCTGCATGACAGGGGTCGGAAAATTGAAATAGGAAGCTGGTGTGGCCTGAAGGCGGTAAGGGTAAAAGGATTGGGAATTTTTTCTATTTGATCCAGTGTTTAGTTTGAGAAATGATGACAGAATACTCAAGTGGAAACAATTGGTAGGAATTTGATGATGCATGTTTACAGTTTGGATGAACAGTCAGGGCTTCAGATATAAAGGCTTGGAAGTCATTGCTTTAAGAATAATGTTATTACTACTATTAAATAATAATAGAAAATTGCTTCTTTTCTCAAGGATTTTATATTGTTAGATGATGTCTTCGTCTTTTTGGGCTGCTGTAACAAAATACCATAAACTGAGTAGCTTATAAACAAGAGAGAATTATTTCTTTCAGTTCTAGTGTCTGGGAAGTTCACAATGAAGGTACCAATGTCTGGTGAGGGCCCACCTTCTGACTCATAAATGGCTCCTTGCTATGTCCTCACATGGTGGAACAGGGAGGGCTCCCTCCCATTCCTGTATTATGGGGGCACTAATCCCATTTATGAGGACTGTACCTCCATGGCCTAATCACCTCCCAAAGGTGATTAGTACCTTCTAATACCGTCACATTGGGGGTGAAGATTTCAGCATTTGAATTTGACAGGGACACAAACATTCAGACTACAGCAGATAGCATAGATATTCTTTGTTTTGGCTTTCCACAGTTGTCGTCAAGGCAAGTTTGAATTTGAACTGAGTAATCAGCTGTGTCTAAAGTAAAATCTATAAAGAAGCTTTGGTCTTTGTATGTTTTTTATTTAACTCTTCAAAATGATAAAGAAGTATTGTTGGACTGTTATTTTAAGTAGTAATTGTCATTTAGAAGAAAACAGAGATCCATGAGAAAACTTTTCTTTGTTTTTTCTGTTGTTGTTGAGCAACATTTACTCTTTTCTGTTATTTTTAATAACTTAAAAAGGAAGGAAAAGCAGGTTTTTAGCCTAGGAACTGTCTATCATCCCTGTTTGCTTCCTTGGTAATTCGAACTGCCTCAAGTCTAGGTTTTTTGTTCTTTTGTTAAACTGTAGGTGATTTTGTACCTCAACATCTCTTTTATGTATGGTTGCCAGGTAATCTACTTAGCACTTTAATTTGTTTGTCCATTTATTTCTTTTTGTTTTTGTTTGAGACGGAGTCTCGCTATGTTGCCCAGGCTGGAGTACAGTGATGCAATCTCAGCTTACTGCAACCTCCACCTCCTGGGTTCAAGCAATTCTCTTTCCTCAGCCTCCCTGTAACTGGGATTACAGGTGTGTGCCATCATGCCCAGCTAATTTTTTTTTTTTTTTTAAGTGGAGACGAGTTTCACCATGTTGACCAGACTGGTCTCGAACTCCTGACCTCAAGTGATCCACCCGCCTTTGCTTCCCAAAGTGCTGGGATTACAGGCATGAGCCACTGCACCAGGCCCAACACTTTAATTTGAAGAAAATATAGTATACTCTTCCTATTTCTTCCCCCCAACCACTCCCCATCCCCTGATTTTTTTTTTTAAAGATACTGGATCTCACTATGTGGCCAGGTTAGATTTGAACTTCTGGACTCAAGCAATTTTCCCACCTCAGCCTCCCAAGCATTTGGGACTACAGGCGCACGCCACCACATCCTGCTAGTGGTCCTATTTCTTAACAGGAAGAAATGAAACATCAATGAATGTGCTGTTCTGTAATTTGATAATGTCCTAAAGACTACTGCAGTATATACACCTGTTTTTGCAGCTTTTCTCTCTCTCTCTGTTTTTGGCATTTTTTTGGTTCTCACATCATGGCTTTTGGAATATCTTTTCGTAACGCTTCTCTTCTAAAATGAGAAGCCAGAAAACCAAATAACGAGAATAGGGCATAAAGTAAAAGCAAGTAGTCCTTGAGTATGGTACTATAGTAATAAGCTTTAGCATCTAGTGTTTTTGTTTGTTCCCTCTTAGAACTTTTTTTAAATTTTGAGGTGGATCAGGAGTTAGGTTCTTAGGTATAAAATTGATGTGTTTATATGTACTTAGTCTAGCCTTTCTTCCCTATGGCAAAACAAAGAAGTAAGGTGTATCAGATACTCACATTTCTGCATATGTGCGTGATAAGTGCACCTAAGGGTATTTGTCATTTACCCTTAATAAAAAAATGTGTTGTTCTACTATTTATAGTTCATACTTTCCATCTCTTCACCCCGTGATTTGGTTGTGTTTGCCTTTAACCTAAACAGTCCTTATTCATCTCTGATATTCTCTTCTTTGTTTACTAAACCGCACTGCGTTGTGTAGCAGTAAAGACATAGCTCATTAGTCTTCTAATGTTTCTCCTTTCATCAGTATTTCTCCTTTTTGAGACCTTTAAATAATGTAACTTGAGCTATTTTGTGACTTAAGGCAGTTTGTTTACCTGTTAATTCTTTCATTCAGGGTTCAAAACAAAACATAGGCTACTTTAGTAAAGAGAAAGAATAATAGAGGTTTCTGGTGCTTTGTAGACTTTGTGAGAGTAGATACCATGCTTTCATTTACAGCCCTCATAAAGCCTAGCAATGGTGCAGGTATATAGTACTCATTCAGCAAGTGCATGTTTGCTTTCTTCCCAGAATTAGAGGTGCACTACAGGAATTGGAAGGAGATGGAAGTGAATGAAAGTCAACTAGGAGAGGATAAAAGGCGGAATCCTGATTACCTCACTCTTTTTTTTTCGTGAGGGCAAGCATAGTCTCTCAGAAATGCTTCTGTTTTCTGCAGTGTTTACTGTTTGCATGGAAAGAGGAGGCAAAAAGTTAAAGAAAAAAATGCAGATCAATGTAAGCGACTCATTTTTTTTTTTTTTAGATAGCTTTTTATGTGGCTTGGAACTATAAAGATGTGAAAAAATAATTGAAGGTTTATTTTTTCTTTAATGTGTAATTTAACTTGGGAATGATAAATCTTAAGGGCTATGAATATATTGGGAGTGGGATCTGAATGTATCAGAAGATTCAACAAAGCAGTTTGGTGTATAAATATAAATAGTAAGGATTTTATTCTTTTTTTTTTTTTTTTGAGACTGAGTCTTGCTCTGTCGCCCAGGCTGGAGTGCTGTGGCCGGATCTCAGCTCACTGCAAGCTCCGCCTCCCGGGTTCCCGCCATTCTCCTGCCTCAGCCTCCCGAGTAGCTGGGACTACAGGCGCCCGCCACCTCGCCCAGCTAGTTTTTTGTATTTTTTAGTAGAGACGGAGTTTCACCGTGTTAGCCAGGATGGTCTCGATCTCCTGACCTCGTGATCCGCCCGTCTCGGCCTCCCAAAGTGCTGGGATTACAGGCTTGAGCCACCGCGCCCGGCCTGGATTTTATTCTTAAGAAGTATAAAATATACTCCTACCCCAAGGTAATGTCAGTTAAATTAGCTATAACCATTAAATGCAGGTTTGTTTCATTATTATGTTATATTTTAGTGACTTAAAGGATGACAGAGAAGGCAGAAAAGGATGAACCAGACTTGGGATCAACCTGGACACATATTTGATTTATATAGTTACTTAATTAAAAAATAATATTTCTTAAAATTTATAGTCATTCCTAATCTTAGATTGATATGAAAACTGTTGTTTTCACTCACAGTGTTTCATATATAATCACAATACAATAACATTCCTGTATATTAAGATTTCTTTTCTAATATATTATTTAACACGCCTGTAGTCCCAGCACTTTGGGAGGCCGAGGTGGACGAATCCCTTGAGGTTAGGAGTTTGAAACCAGCCTGGCCAACATGGTGAAACCTCGTCTCTATTAAAAATACAAAAATTAGCCTGACGTGCCTGTAATTCCAGTTACTCCCCAGGCTGAGGAAGGAGAATCATTTGAACCCGGGAGGCAGAGGTTGCAGTGAGCCGAGATGGCACCACTACACTCCAGCCTGGGTGACAGAGCGAGACTCTGTCTCAAAAAAAAAAAAAGAAAAGAAAAAGAAAAAATGCTCGAAGCCTAGTACTTTTTTGTAAAAATACACTAAAGGTTTGGGAAAACTTTGAGGGCAGAGGTATTCTTTGCTTACTAAAACTTCTCTTTGAGAGGAAAAAATATAAACCTCAGAATTTAAAAAAGATACTTGTTGCCAAAATTTAAGGAGCATGTTAATACCTAATGTGTACAAGGAGATACATTCTTGAAATCTCTTTTCCTATTGTCAAAAGAAAAAGAACCCCAATTTCTTCTTGAGTACTTTAAAAATATTCATGCCAGTAACTTAATGTCACCTTTACTTCCAAAGCAAAAACAGTAGTACTTCTTGGTGTGTGCTCCTAGGGAAAGTGAGATTAAGTTATATAGGTGAAAGAAGTACCTGGTTCTAAATTTTAAAATAAGCATTTATGGATTGATGTCTGTAAGCGTAACAAGCAACCAGGGAGTTCATAGTGCTGGACACAGAAGAACCTGCCTTTCAACACTGTGCCAAATACTATCACCTACATTTGGATCCTGTGAGTCATTCTCTTATTCATGCAACTTTACTTCCAGACTGAATTTTGGCTGTGACTGGTGCTCTCAAGGGAAGGTACATGGTCAGTTAAGAGTGGTTGGGGAAGGCCTCCATGAGGGTGTGATGCTGAACATTACTATCACTTGAGAAAGTGAGAAACAGAACCAGAGAGTATTCCAGGAAGAAATACCAGCATGTGTAACTGCCTTATGGCAGGAAAGGGTGTGGTATGGTGAAAGAATGAATGTAACTGGAGCCAGTGTGACCAGAGCATAGAGAAACAGCTGGAGAGGTAAGTGACGGCCAGACTAGCCCTGATAGGCCATATTAGTGAAAAGTTTAGTATCAGTGGAAGCCCTTGAAATACTTCTTAGCAAATGATAGATCTAAAATATGGAGGATAGATCTTAGTAGGGCCTAAGAGTAAGTATAGTAGCTTAGATAGGAGATGGTAGGTAGTTGGATTACAGTAGTGATAGTGGAAATGGAGTGAACTGAAAGCTTCAGAGATATTTAAAGGTAAAACAAATACATGTAAAACAGTAAGACAGACTGATGTATAATTGGCACCTTTGACATTTTATTCCTTTATTCAGCAAATATTGGTGGAGTTCTTTTTTTATTTTTATTTATTTAGTTATTTGAGACAGGGTCTCACTGTGTTGCCCAGGCTAGAGTACAGTGATACAATCATAGCTTATTGTAGTCTTGAACTCCTGGCCATAAATGATCCTCCTACCTCAGCCTTCCAAGTAGCTGAGACTACTGGTACATGACACTGCACTTGGCTAGAGTACAGTGGTGTGATCATGGCTCACTGTAGCCTGTACCTCCCAGGCTCAAGCAGTCCTCCCACCTCAGGCTTTAGAG
This sequence comes from Theropithecus gelada, assembly GCF_003255815.1. Classification (NCBI taxonomy): domain Eukaryota; kingdom Metazoa; phylum Chordata; class Mammalia; order Primates; family Cercopithecidae; genus Theropithecus; species Theropithecus gelada. Next base: position 149,847,795 of record NC_037672.1, read on the forward strand.
TAGATGGGATGACAGGCATGTGCCACAAGGCCTGGATAATTTTTTTATTTTTTTGTGGAGACAGAGTTTCACTCTATTGCCCAGGCTGTTTTCAAACTCCTGGCCTCAAGCAGTCGTTCTGCCTCAGCCTCCCAAAGAGCTAGGATTATAGGCATGAGCTGCCATGCCAGGTCTTGTGGATTGCTTTTTATATGCCAGTCACTGAGTTAGGTGATAGAGGTATAATGGTCTTACACTCATAGAGCTTATAGTCAGGTAAGAGAAATAGGCATTAACCAAACAATTACGTAAATACAAGCTATGGTAAGTGTGATGAAGGGAAAATAGAAATGTCATGTGGGTATACAGAGAATTTGGCCAGGTGTGTGTGTTGTGGGGGAGGGCCTGGGGTATCATGGAAGACTTCCCTGAGGCAGTGATATTAGGGCCAAGATACAAAGAGAGAGGGGTAAGGTAAAGGTATGTGATGGAGTGAGATTTTAAATAGAAGAAACAGCATATGTTGACAGTCAGTGAGGCCAGAGCATAATGGGGACAGGGAAGAAATAGCACTGGATGAAACTGGAGAGGTAGTTTAGGGCCTACACAAAGATGAAATGACATAGGTACAATGTTATTCATTGTAGCATCACTTGTTATTTATAAAGATGAGAAAGAACTCAATGGTTCAGCAGTAAAGGACTAATTGAATAAACTGGTTTTTTTATACAGTGAAATATTTTACAGCTATTTAAAAAAATGAGAATGCTAATGATAGCTCCTCAGGACAGACAATTAAATGAAAAGAGCAAAGTACAAAGTAGTGTTTATTGTACAGTATCTTTTGTGTAAGAAAAGAAAGAATGTATAATCACATTTTCTTATATTTGCATAAAGAAAAACTGGAAGGATTAATAAAATCAGTTACCTATAGAGGGAACAGGGTGAATGGAAACAGGAATGAAAATGAAACCTCTCATTGTATACTTTTTGTATCCTTTTAATTTTGAACCACATGTATGTCTTAACGTATTCAAAAAAATAATACTTTTAAAAAGATAGGAAAATAAGTTAGCTAGAAAATGTTTTTTAAATACTATCCTTATCTTTTTTCCAAATTGAGACTTAAAATAGACTTGTATTTCCCAAATATAGTCTTTAATTTTCCTCTTAGCTCAAAATTAGATGATTAATTCTGTGTTGGAGAGAATAGAAAAAGTTAACTTAGAATGTGAGTTCTGTTGCAACATCATTCTTAGATGACAGAGTAGAAATAGTGCGATATCGTACCTTTCATTTATAGAGGAAAATATTTTGAATATTTTAACATATGGTGCAACATTTGCTGCTGTTAGTGGTTTGTCTTTCTAAACCCACGTGGAGGAGGAAAAATTTGCTTGTGGTTTGCATTGCCTCCTTTTTCTCTCTTTGGAAATGAGGCCAAAATTAACTATCTTTATATAAACCATGCAACCAACAAGAATTGTGAGTTGTACATTGATTTTTAAACTAGACTCATCCAACCCATACCTGTTTGGAATAAATCAAGGTAATGGTAATTGTTGAAGAGTGAGTAGGGATGAAAGCCTGAGTGGGTGCTGGGGAGAAGCACACCTAGCTAACCAATTCATATAGTTTTTGTTGTCAGTTGTGCTAAGATTCTGGCATGACAATTTTTGTAAGGGAGGGATATTTTGTATTCAGTATTGAAAAGCTTTCCAGGAAGGATAGCTTTATAATCATGAATTACTGTTCTTATAGACTTGGTTCTTTTTCAGTAATCATAAGGTACTTACGTATTCTCTAACCCTTTTTGGTCATCAACTTACTATAGAGTAGTAACCCTTTTTGGTCATCAACTTACCATAGAGTTGATAAGACCAAGCTTACTTTTTGGTCATAACCCTTTTTGGTCATCAACTTACTACAGAGAAGCCATCAACTTACTATAGAGTAGGATTAGTTTCTTATTCTGCTGTATATGTTGGAGGTGAGGGAATTGTTCCTTTCACTTTGAATGAAAAGAATTCACTTTAAAAATTTACTTTTTAAACATTATTGCTGTGAGGTATCTGTTCTAATGGTTGATATACATGTGTGCTCTTCAGATCCACATTTCACTTATTTTGCCAGCCTTGGGTATTATTCAACTTGATTTGCCAGGTTTTGTGATAAAGGTGACTTTTTAAGTGATCAATGTGGTACTTGAACAGATCACTAATAACTGCATTGGTTGTGCTGTTGATGATGGTACTGGGTCTTTATGGCTGTGACATTGCTATACTTTTTTAGTTCTTCGTAGTTATGGTTCCTTCAGTTTGCTTAAAAGTAAAATCTTTAATTAGTATTTCTGAGTAAAGTCTCAGAAGACACTAGCAGTGTTTAAGAATTTGACTTTGCAATGTTCTTTTTAACTTTTTCTTGAAATTCTCTCAGTAATGACTCAGCGTTTTCATGTTGACCATAATTTCTTTCCATGACTCACCTATACTTTGTTAAAATATTCATAACTTTTTTCCTCATTCCTCATAAACTTAATAACATCCTGATTTTCTATCCTTATTTCTTCCCTTAAATTTTCAAAGATACTTTTTTAAAAATTGACCTTAAGTATTTTAAGGTGCTTGTTTTGTGCAATTATGCCTGATCCTAAAGAACCATATAAGGTATTATCACAAACTTCCTGTGGAGAGGCAACTTACAGTCTAATGGAAAAATTTAAATAAAATCAATTATATATAAAACACTAACTTAAAGATGAGAAAGAAATACAGAATTTGATGAAGAAAAATATTAGTGTGGGCTCAAAGTACCTGGTAAGCTAGGCAGTTTGACTTGAGCGGGACCACACAAGAATGGGTAACGTGCATAGGTAGGAAGGGGTCAGAAAAAAAATTCTTGGAGAAACCCTGGATCATATGTTTAAGTGATTTGTAAACTTCTGTTGAATCATCTGTTCCCTTCTTGAAGCACAGCATACTATTACTACTTACAGGCTTTTTAAAAAGAAGAGTAATGCTTTATCATAACAAATTTTGATAAGGCTTTTCCTTTGGATGGGCCATTGGTTTGACTGGTTCCTATTGCCCAGTATCCAAAGGCTGGTGAGCACAGGGTCTGCTGATCCCTGCGGTGACTTGACACCATTTTGTCACTTACCAGATAGCTCCAGCAGATCTAGATACCTGAGCTTTCTGTTTCTTATTATCTAAATATGGAATTCAGTGATTCCCTCCACCCCGTCCAACACCTGCCTATATATTTATCGCTTTTTTCTGGATTTCATAGGGAGTTTGTGAATACCTCAAGGTACAGGGACTAATTCTGAACTTGAGATCAGGAATGGGGTAAAGTTCTGAGAGAAGTTATAGGATGGGTAAAAAAAGAAAACATTGGTGGGATCCCCTCCTCTTTCTATTCCCTATGGCCTCCCATGCTATTCCTGGGATCTCACTACCCCTAATTCTGTAACTATGGACTTCTGTGTGGTTTTGTAAAAAGGATTCAATGCTGTCAAGCCCATGATTGTCACACTTCTCTGTTAGGTTAGTAACAATCTCCCAACTTTTTTGAAATAACTTTATATCTCTCACCTCGTTGATGAAATGAAATACCCAATTCCTTACCTACTCTTTTGTACCTAAATTGATTTTGGACTTGGAGATCAGATGGTAATTTATGATACTTTATGTTTTCTCTGCCAACTTGAAAGTGTGTTCATCCCTCCCTCCTCCGCATAGTGCCTAGGCCTTTCTCCAGTTAAAGCACATATCGTACTATGTTGTGATTGCCTGCTAGTCTGTTTTTGCCCCTAGAGGTGCTCCATGGATGCATCTATAGAGCACGGCCTTCCTACATTTGAGTATTGAGTTAGTCGATGGACACTAATCTTTGAGTACTATAATCTGTAAATGGAGATTATATAAGGATTTTTATATAATACCTATATCTGTATAATATGTGATCTAGATGATTATATACCAGTGCACAGATGATAATGCTGGGGTTCAGAGAGGTTAAGTAGTTTGTTGAAAGTCTCACAGCCAGACCAGGATTCAAATCTAGATCTCTCTGACTCCACAGCCCTGCTTTTAGTTAAGTATAATACAATGCTGTAATGCTGCCCAAGGTGAGATTGTTAAGATAGCAGAGAGAGAAGATGGAAAGATAACCTTGGAAAACAGAAGCTGTATTGATCATGTCTAAACTTGGAGCTCTTGGAAGGAAGGAAGGGTGGAAGGAAGGAAAGGAAGGAGAAAAGGAGAGAGGGAGAAGGGAGGGAGGGATTGAAGAGAGGGAAATAACCCTGTAAAATTATAGAACAAAAAAGGCAATAGACTTTTTTTGCTAAAGGTGAGAAAATCTCCGCACTTAGAATGTTAACGTATCTAATTCTTGGATAAAGAATTATAAGACATCACCACTGTTCTGTGACCTGCTGTTACTGGAGTCTGTAGGTCATGTTTCATCAGTTATCTTCAGAACTCTGCCTTTGTTTTTCCTTCTGTAAGGACTTTTTTTTAAACCCTCTGCTTGTCAGTGATTTGTTGAAACCTATCCCAATGCATCAGAAAAATGTACAAATCTATTTTTCTACCCCACTTGTAGTTCATATTTGTCTTTCCTTCTCTCACTCCATTCCCAGTGGCCATAACCGTATTTTTTATAGTGTGTCTCTTTCTCAACCAGTAGTTGCTTTAACATGACAGGCATTTCCAAAGCCATTGCAAACTAATAAAAGTATGCCCCACAAACCTAATAAAAGGCCAAGGCAGGTATATTTTCTTGCCTGATATTCTTCTGATCTCTTTCTGGGAAAAGTTCAGTGATAGGCAGGAAAGCATAGAATGGTATATTTTTTAATAAGAGTAAAGAAAGGAGTTGATACCTTACATATTAGCGGTTGGGGACCTCTTACTAAAAAATGATTTGTTTCACCTTTTTCTCATACACCTTTTTCCTACAGCCAGCTACTATCCCAATATTTTCATACATTTAATATAAACCCCTATTTCATAGAATTATTGGGAAAGCCAGTAACTGCTTTGAAGAACGTAACAATCATAAATACTAGGTTGGTGCAAAAGTAATTGCGGTTTTTGCCGTTACTTTCAGTGGCAAAACCTGCAATTACTTTTGCACCACCCTAAATAAATGAAGACTAATAACTTATTTTAACAGGAAATTGCTTTTTTAAACAAATTTAGTGCCCCTGAATAAGAAGGTCATATGATCTAAATTTTATTTGGAAAAAGTTCATTTGGTAGAAATAAACTGCCTTTTATATGATTTTGATGTTGACAAGGTAGTGATATCACTAGTTTTTTCAGTCAGTAAGTTTGTAAATGTTATTTATATTCTATTGATACATGCTGGGTAGGCAAGAGAAAGTTTTCAGTGTAGTCCACTTGGCATCATCTGTGAGTTCTGCTCTTAAATTTCAGTTACCTAGTTTCTGTTTAAAACTCCAGCTTGTCTTTCTGCCTTAGTAGTCAGTGTTAGAGTTTGTTTTGCCCTTTAACAATTAAAGTATTGTATGATATGTTTAGGTCACTGAACAGATGTTGCCGTAGTGGTTTTGCTCTTTGTTTGGCAGATCTTTATGAAAGTTCTTCCTAAGTGAGTTTGCAATGATTTAGTATATTTCTAAATTGCTGTAATTGTTTCTGATGTTAGGTTTTGTCAGATTTGCCGCCATTCCATTATAATTGTTACCTCTAACTTTTTTTTGCTCCTGTTTTAAATCTCTGCCTTTTTGTTGTATTAATATTTTATATTTTAAATCATTTTAAATCATTTCTAACTTAGGACATAAATAGTTCAATAAAGACTTTTTCCTACTCTGTAAATATGGGAAGATTATATAAAAGTTTAATGTTTTATTAATCTTCATAGTTTTAGCAAGAATTAACTTTTATTTCTTTCGTCTGCTCCAATCCTGTGTTAGGTCCTTGTCCCAAGGATGTTTTAATACAACTTCAGGGCCAGAGACAAAATTGGGAACAAGTTGAAAGTGCTGTGTATCTTTTCTACACTACCACTTTTCCTTTAAGTGCTCTGCTGCCCTTTCTTGTCTATTTCAAATTTTGTTTAAAAGGTTTTTAAAATGTTTATTGCCCATGAATAGAAGCAGATTAAAATAGGTGAAAGGACGTAGATCACTCTTGGAATAAGACATTCCTGTGTTCCCCAGATCTCAGTCCATCTATCACCTGTCTAACCTTAGGCAAATTACTTAACTTTCTGAGTTTTCTTTATTTTTTGTTTTTCAACTGTATCAAGGACTGAAGACTGTACAAGGCCAGATGTAGTGGCTCACACCTGTAATCCTAGTGCTTAGGTAGTCCAGGGTGGGAGGATCACCTGCAGCCAAGAGTTTGAGACCAGCCTAAGCAACATAGCGAGACCCTGTCTCTACAGAAAACAAAAAAGTTAGCCAGGCACGGTGATGCGCACCATTATTCCTAGTTATTCAGGAGGCTGAGGTAGGAGGATCACTTGAACCAAGGGGATCAAGGCTACAATGAGCTATCATTGTATTGCTGTACTCTAGCTTGGGCAACAGAGTGAAACCCCGTCTCTGTGGGCGTGGGGGCGGGGGGAGGCTAAGCAGAATAGATGTAAGGGTAATGCATTATGTGTCATATAGAAGGTGTTTCCAAAAGTTAGTGCTCCCCCACCATAACAAAGCATAGTCTACCAAAAATACCTGCTCTTTCTTTCATTCTGTGCTCCTCAGTTCCTGTGGGCTGATAGCTTAAATATAGAAGTAAATTGAAAAAAGGTAAAGACCCTGAAATATGTCCTGGAACATTTTGGCTTTTTGTCCTTTCTCCTAAAAGTGGGATTTGAACTTCCTATCACCTCACTTTCTTTGTCTCTCTCTGAAAGCCAGCTGTATTTGAGAAACCAGAATCTTTCCCAGGTTGACCTTTACAAGGTCAAATTGCCTGGTAAAGTGAACCTGATAAACCAAGTAAACGAAATAAACTGAAATAATAATTTTATGTTCTACTGAAACTGCTTGTATAGTAACAGCACGATTCTAAAAATTGCAAAAATTTCTTATTTTAAAAGTTGTATTGTAATTGCTTTTCTAATACTACTTAATTATTCCCTTTTTAATTGGTAATTATTTCAATGTATTTAATAACCAAAATGTTCTGAGGATTCTCTGTAGCATATCAGGCAGAATGGCATTGAGGATATTATACAAATGCATATCATAGTGCAAATTAGTTAATAAAAAATAGGCAGAAAATATTCTAAGTTTTTAATTCATTTACTTGAAAAAGAATATTCATCTTGAGGATTGTTCATTATGTTTTGATTGGATGAGTCAACACACTATTCTTAGGTAAATTTGTATCTGATTTAGAAGATACACTACCAAAATTAAGCTTGTACTAGATTACAGTAATCAATACTAATAGAAAAATGAGGTAAATTATCTGTTTTGTTATAAGCCAGAGTGAGAACAATTAGCTTTTTAGAAAAAAAAAAAAATAGCTTCTTATATTTGAGGATGAAATTTTATGCTTCATTTCCATTTGGAGTTTTTTTTTCTTTTGTTTTTACATTATAATTACAAAGCTGTGAATCCTCGAAGGTCCCCTCTATACCAGGGAATTGATCTGATGCATATGTATACTTTAAAAGGCTTGACACATCAATCTTCTAACAATTACTGGGAGAATGTTTCTTGTAGATATGGATATTGTATCATTTTGTTGTGAAAACTAGAATTCAATCCTGCAAAGCACCATCTTTGATTTCCCATGGATTAAGTTGCATTGTGGGGTGGGGGGCCATTTTAAATACAACAAATATACTGAGCCTGAGCCTTTGTTCGTGGGCTGCCGAGTCTTCCTCAGCTACAAAAAGAGCTGTCTCTCTGTGTTTAGTCAGCTACTCGGGGGTGGGTAAACAAACTGACTTATATTGACATTTGCAGGGCTAGTTAAAAATTTTTGGATGCCCTTCCCACTTTCTTTCTGACTGTCTTAACTTTCTAGACCATTAGCAGCAGCTTCCTGCAAGGCCAGTACATGAGTTAAATCGCATACTCTGCTTTTATTCTCTCCTCTAATTCTAAAAGATTGGAAGTTAAAATTCTTTTTTTTTTTTAAGTTATTTTTATTTTTATTTTAAGTTCATGGGTACACTTGCAGGATGTGCAGGTCTGTTACATAGGTAAACGTGTGCCCTGATGGTTTGCTGCACCTATCAACACAGCACCTACATTTTTTTTTTTTTTTGACACGGAGTCTCGCTCTGTCGCCAAGCTGGAGTGCAGTGGCGGGATCTCGGCTCACTGCAACAACCTTTGCCTCCGTGGTTCAAGCAACTCTCCTGCCTCAGCCTCCCGAGTAGCTGGGACTACAGGCGCATGCCACCATGCCCAGCTCATTTTTTGTATTTTTAGTAGAGAGGTTTCACCATGTTGGCCACGATAGTCTCGAACTCTAGACCTCATGATCTGCCTGCCTCAGCCTCCCAAAGTGCTGGGATTACAGGTGTGAGCCACTGCGCCTGGCCCCATCACCTAAATATTTAGTCCCGAATGCATTAGCTGTTTATCCTGATGCTCTCCCTCCTCCGGCAACCCCCTGACAGGCCCCAGTGTGTGTTGTTCTCCTCCTTGTGTCCATGTGTTCTCATTGTTCAGCTCCCACTTATAAGTGAGAACATGCGGTGTTTGGTTTTTTGTTCCTGTGTTAGTTTGCTGAGGATGATGACTTCCAGCTACCTCCATGTCCCTCTAAAGGACATGATCTTGTTCCTTTTTATGACTGTATATTGTATATGTACATTTTCTTTATCTGGTCTATCATTGATGGGCATTTGGGTTGATTCCATGTCTTCGCCATTGTGAATAGTGCTGCAGTAAACATATGTGTGCATGTATCTTTATAATAGAATGATTTATATTTTGGGGGGTATATACCCAGTAATGAGATTGCTGGGTCAAATGGTATTTCTGGTTCTAGATCCTTGAGGAATCACCACACTGTCTTCCACAATGGTTGAACTAATTTACATTCCCACCAACAGTGTAAAAGTGTTTCTGTTTTTCCACAGCCTTCCCAGCATCTGTTGTTTCTTGACTTTTTAATAATCACCATTCTGACTGGCATGAAATGGTTGATGGACATTTGGGTTGTTTCAGTTTTAAGCTATTACAAGTACAGGTATTATGAACTTTCATGTAGAAGTCTTTGCTTTCATTCCTCTTAGGCAAATACCTAGGAGTGGAATAATTGTGTTACACAGTAGGTACATGTAAGTTTTTAAGAAACTGACAAACTTTTCTAAGATGCTTATACCATTCTGCATTCCCAGCAACTGTGTATGATAGTTTCAGTTGCTCGGCATCCTGGTCAATAAGAACTGTGGTCCAGGCTTTTAAATTTTAGCCATTCTAGTGGATGTATAGTAGCATCTCATTGTGGTTTTCATTTGGATTTTCCTAATTAAAGATGTTGAGCATCTTTTTATGTGCTTATTTGCCATATGTGTTTTCCTTGATGAAATGTCTGTTCAAATTTTTTACCTGCTTTTTGGTTAGGTTGTTCTTATTGAATTGTAAGAATTCTTTTTTTTTTTTTTTTTTTTGAGATGGAGTTTCACTGTGTTGCCCAGACTGGAGTGCAGTGGTGCGATATGGGCTCACCACAGTCTCTGCCTCCCAGTTTCAAACGATTCCCCTGCCTCAGCCTCCCGAGTAGCTGGGATTACAGGTGCCCGCTACCACGCCCGGCTAATTTTTATATTTTTAGTAGAGACAGGATTTGATCATGTTGACCAGGCTGGTCTCGAACTCCTGACTTCAGGTGACCCGCCCACCTCGGCCTCCCAAAGTTCTGGGATTACAGGCGTGGGCCACCGTGCCCGGCCAAGAATTCTTTATGTATTCTAGAATCAAGTTCTTTGATACCTGTTTTGCAAACATTTTCTCCAAATATATGGCTTACTTTTTCATTTTTGTAAGTGTCTTTTGAAGAGAGAAATATTTTTGAGGTCCAATTTATTGGTGTTTTTCATTTATAATTAATGCTTCGTGTATATTGTTTAAAACTCTCTGCCAAACCAAAGATCATTAAGATTTTCTCTTATTTTTTTCTGTAAGTTTTTGGAGCTTTAGCCCTGACACTTGAACCCATGATCCATTTCAAGTTAAATTTTGTATGTATTTTGAGATACAAGGGTCAAGGTTCATTTTTCATGGCTTAATCCTCGAATCACTTCTCTGTCCACTCTCTTATGAGCTTATCTAGTCATGTGACTTTAAATATCATCTGTATATTAATGATTCCCAAATTACTACTCTAGCCCAAACTGCTATTTGAAGAGATATCTCAAACGTGTCCAGAAACTAAGCTGTTAATACCCACCTTTTCTCCTCTTCCATGCCTGCCCCTCTCACAGTCTTTGCCATTTCGGTAAATGCAACTTCATTCTTTCAGTTGCTTGGGGCAAAACTTTTGGCACATCTTTGAGTGTTCTCTTTCTCTGTCACCTCCCATCTTGATCTGTTGTCAGATTCCATTGGCTTCATCTTCACATTATATTCAGAA